>NW_008587776.1:18498-33138 GCF_000691845.1 Merops nubicus
CGGGCACGCGGGTGTGAGGGGGGAAGGTGTCGGGAGCACCCGACGTGGGGCACTGGCAGGGCATGGGCAGGTAGGGAGGGAGGGCTCCCTGACGGGCATTGGCTGATAACCAGGAGAGGTGTGGAGTAACTACAGACTGGCCCAGTGGTGTGATTTTACAGAAACACTGCCTTGCAGTTCTTTGGCCAAAACAAAAATGTGGAAAAATGTCAACCTAGAACAATAACACAAAAAATTCCTGTTTTCTCCAAAGAGAAAGCACTTTTCCATCTGAAATGTACTATTTCACTCTGGAATTACATTTCATTTAATTAATCACACTTTTAAATTTAAAATTTAATTTTAGGAGTTTAAAAAGAAGACACATCTCAAAAGTAAACAATTTTGCATACTTAACCCACATCTGTGAATCACTTTTGTTTGATAAAAAAATGGCCTTTGGTTAATTAACTATTTGTCTCAAATATCTTCCTTGGGTCTAGCCATATTCCCAGGGGATGTCTGCTGCTGTGCTATGAAAATCTGTAAAGTACTATCCTCTGCTTGTCCCAGTATTATCACATTTTAAAGTATAAAAATTTCCACTAATTTTTCAGGACTGTCTAGTAGCCAATTTTTTTTAACATTGCTGTATGACGACATGACGTATCTATTGTTGCATTAGTCATAAAAGAGATCAGACATTTCTAATAGATCAGATGTCATTAATCTAGTCTGATATCAGAGAGGTCATCTGAGGTCTAAAGTCTTTTCTCAGAGGAACAAATATCTGTAATTAATTGTATTCTGTTAAAGGTCTGAGAAGTTGTTTTATCTCTATAACCCGTCCAGTGACTGCCTTGAAAGTGCTCCCCTGTAAAGAGACTGCAACAGCCTTTTCTTAATTCAACAATTAGTATGGAAAGAGATTTCTATACCATAGTAACCACTGCCTGGAGACATTTGCTTGGAATACATTTAACTTAGAAAAAAACACCAACCAAACCAACACAACAAACCAACAACCAACACAACAAAACCAACAATACAAAAAACCCACAACAACCAACAATAACAAAACACCAACAAAGCAACCTTAAAAGAAATAATTCCATTATATTTGCTTAATACAGAAATTTGATTTCCATTTCAGGAGGTGCCATGGGCCAGCAGGCGCTATTCTGAGTAAGCACTGACTAGCCAATTCACCATTACAGCATCCTCACTCCCCATGCTCTATATTCTCTATTACTATCACCAAAGTAATGAAGAATCTGAGATGAAAGGTGGTAAAAAATTCAGTATCATTGCTATGAATTTTTCTGTTCTAGTTGCTTGCTCCTCACTTTAAATTACAGTCCTCTGCATAGCCACAACATCAGAAGCAATTGCACCAGAAGTGATTAAGATGTTACACAAAAATGAAGGATTATCAAATTGAGGGAATCCTGGCTGGAGTACAGAGATGAACAGATGACTAACTCTGATCCTGTATGTAAAATAAAGAAGTAAAATACATATTCAAGAAAATGAGCTACCAGCTGTGACACAAGTTAGTATTCCTCACTTGGCTTCCCTGCAGCTCTGTTGATTTACATCAGGTGAGGATCTGCTCCATGCTTTAGCCTTGTCATGTATCATCAGTAATTTCTTTGCAAATTATTAATTGTGTTTGAGTATTCTTTTCTACATCACTACAATAGTCCCTTCACCACAGCATCAGCAACACTCTCCAACACAGCCTCCTGATGTCTTTTGTTTCAGCTTCATCCTATAGTGGCTCTCACATAAGACAGTCCCCTCTTGAAAACTGAAACACTTCCAAAACAAAAGTTATTTAGAGCTCTAACAGTTGTTCACCAAGGATCTGACATATTTGCTTTAAATAACTGTTCATCTTCTAAACAGTTTTACTGTTTATCATACCAACATATTTTCCAAATTCTCAGACTCCTGGTGCAGCTCTTTAACCTTTGTGTGTCTACAGCTTAATGCTTCCGTGTCGTGAAGCTCAGTGTGTGTTCTCACAGGCAATGCGCTGAACAGCAAACAAGAGCTTTTCAGCCCTTCCATATGGCTAGCAGTCTTCAGTTTGCTAGCAAAAAGTGACTGCACATCTCATTTACCACAAGCATTGAGCCCACCTCTTTGTACATTTCTCTCCAGGTTGACTGGAGAAACAGAAGCCCAGCAAAAGACAGCGGATGCCAGGAACAGAAAGTATTCATGTAGCCTTTAATGTAACAGCAACTACACTGCAAACGAGCATCACTCAAGTTTGTGAAGTTAATTCTCCATAATCTAGCAAACGTGAAGGCTTCCACTACAAAGTTTTAGACAAATTTCTTACAGAAAAGTCCAGGATCTCACTATTAAGCCAACAGCCTCAAGGAAGGGCCCATTCTTTATTTTAAAACAGAGATACTCAAACCATGGAATCCCTGAAAAAGAAAACTGCTAAGCAAAAAGAAAGTGACTGAAGTCAAAATCCGTAGCAGTTACGTGGTCCTTGTTGCCAACAGAAAGTGACAGTAGGTGGGTATTTCTTACACACTCACAGCATCACGACTAGTAACAGTGCTTGAACGCAGACATCAGCTGGGTCAAGTCCAACTCTCCCAGGCACATACAAACCAGAACTTACAGCTGCCTCATATGCTTCCCCTCCTCCCAACCCCCAAAAGCCCCTAGATAACATTTTGACTTATATAATGCTTAAGACTGAGTATCAAAAAGTATTAAAAGTGTGACAGTGCCTTAAGAAATTGCCTACTTATATTTGTGATTCTCCCATACATGTGTAGCACTACATCAAAACGACTGAGATGCTACAAAGTAACTACCCAAAAAGATTGAGTTAAATCCTCAGAACCAGTGTCACCCTTTTTATTTCATATGTTCAATATTCTGATTTGGTAAGTACCACATGCACACATGACCTTCTCGGCTCACACTGCTAAAAGTTAGCTGAACTGCTCGCACTAAGGATACACACAGCTGCCTTGCCAGTTGTATACATAATTGTCATAAATGACACAAATGGAACAGTTTTGGTCACCCACCCGTTAGAATTACTACTCTGTGTAGAGTTTTGAAAATCTGCTTCCTTTCCTGCACACCTTAGACCAAACTGGTGCCAAAAGAGTACCACTGAAAGAAAGTCCCCATTAAGAATCTTTATGAAAGGTATGTAACACAATCAGTAGGCAGACAAAAGAATGTCACTGTAGTTATATTGGACTCAGTCTCAACAGATTAAATTAAAAAAGTCCAAGACAGCACTTGGATTGTTTGTTGCCTGCATTACACTACACTGACATACACTGAGCTATTTTGCTTCTGAAAGCATCCTTGCAGCCATCTGATGAGATTTAAACATCTTCCAGTGCCACAATTCTTATTGTACATTAGTGTTATTGAAGTCTTTTGTGCATACTTGGGCCTAGATCAAGAAATGTTAAATATGTCTCAAAGTTGTTACCACGTTGCCGGCGATATTATTCACATTACAACAGTACCCTGCCCAGCTCCCCAAGGCTGACAGCACACTGAGCTAGGCACTGTATGTGCTGAGAGCAAAAATTTATGCCTGGCCCTAGGAGCATACCATGGTAATTGACCACACAGAAGAAATGAAGAAAAGTCAAAACTCAAAGTTTACAGCCAAGCCAGGATTAGAAATCACGTCTTTTGAATCATGGGCCAGTACCCTTTACAAAACCTGGTCCTTCAGCCTGCACATTCACTGAGCAATGAGACAACACAGATACTGTGAAGCTACTTTAAATCACATCTCAAAGGCTTCTACACTGCCTGGGGACTCTTGAAGCCATAGCCTTTGAGCTGCATCCTTGACTTTGAACCCTTACTAGTGACAGGTACTACAGACAGGAGGAACCTAAGGTGCAACTCATCTTGTAGTCCTCTGGGAACAGAATATGAAGCCTGACAAATTCTCCCTGCTCCCACTTGCTGGCAAACTTGCTTCAGACACAAAATGGAAAGTGGTGGAAACTGAAGGTCCACTCTTTCTTTCTGTTTTTTTGGTTGGTTGGTTGGTTTTGGTTTTTTTTGTTTGTTTGTTTTTGTTTTTGTTTTTGTTTTTTAAAGACAACCACGACCTGAGGAAGTGAAACAATTTCTAATGGGGTAAAACCATGCATTCAATTCTATCATGTGACATTTCATCCACATTTCTAAGGACAATAAAATCCCATGATGGAAAAAAGGAACTGGTGCTCCCATCCTGTCCATTCCACTGGACACAGGGATTGAAACAAATGCAAAGTAAATTGTCTATGTAACATCAGAGAAAGCTGAATCTGCTTCCTACCTACACCCCAGAACCTCCTAGAAAGAAACAATGAAAAACATTTAAAGGCATGCTGAATTCAGCCTTCTTAGTAACCTACTGTGCAAGGGACTACCACAAATAACTATGATGAACCCTACCTTGAAAATACTTTTTTCTTCTTTTCAGAATGGATTGAGGTAAATAAGACTATTTTAACTCATTCAGAGTTAAAATGGTATGTCTAAACAGCTCCTTTAGAAATATCTTGGCTTTTTTTATTACCGTCACCTGTAGCATAGCTGCTCTCCTGCTCAGGCATGTTTGCACAGGAAACTAGGCGTGTTACTGTGATTATAAAATGACACAGTTCTGCAACAATTCTATCACCTCTGTTTCAACCCACCCTTTGAGGAACTGTTAGTTTCTTCACCACTGAGCACACTGCTCATATCATGTGCACCACATACATTTCAATGTTACCACCTCAGAGTATTTACTTTGCTTTTATTTTCCACTTTAAATGTGTCTTTAACCCCCTACTCATTTATTTCTCAGCATCTGAATTGACAAACATACCACAGTTCATCCAGGTCATCACTTAAGTGTTCACTTCACCAGCTAGCTCCTCCTGCTGCTTCACAGGCTTAAACCTCAACAGCCATCACTGCTTTTAAAGTTTCTCAAACAATCTAATATCAAAAGGAGTCATTACATGAAAGATTTGTACTTCCTACAAATAATAAATGAGGTTGTTCAAAGTACATAAATACTAATTCATATCTGGAAGAGGCAGAAAATTTCTGATGTATGCATAATTGTCCTAAGCTGCAGGATGAGAAATTACACTTGTACAAGACTGGACATTTATTATTTCTGTTGCTTCCACTGTCTGACAGTTCCCTCCAGAGCCTGTGTTGCACGTATCCATGGCAGCCCAGCAGCCTGCTGAGAACACCCTGCAAGTAGGGACACAAAGAAAGTACAGCAGGTAGAGGAAAAACACTAACAGTTACAGGGTTTTGAAGTCAAAAGGGTTGCCCTTCAATATTTAGTTCAAAAAGGCATGTTAATTAGAGATCATCAAAAGTGAAATAGGTCAGAAGACAAAGATACATGATAATTAATGTACCACTAAAATAAATACAAAAAGCCAAATCAAAACCAACACCCCAAACAGCAATTCTCTCAATAATGAGTAAACAGTGAATCATGCACAATTTTTATGGTTTTTTCCTTATGTTCTCCTTACATACAGGCAAACCACATTTTTAAAAGCCAGTAGAGAAGACATTTCAACACAGGTACCCAGAAGGCAGGGAAGAAGCAAGAATCTCCAGAAGGCTCTTTTCCAGGGACTCCTTCTTTAATTCTAGCCAATATCAGCCTCTCCTGAATATAATTCATATAATTAGGTCAGTCATACAGAAAAGAACAAAACATTCTGCACAAATGTCACATTAAGATTATGCCAGTGAAGAAAATTCTTTACAATTCAATGTTTCAGCTAGCAGTACTGAAACGACGCAGGGATCAGAGGTGGCTAGTAGCACAGGGGCAAAATGTAGTCCACCTCCACAGCCAGCTGCCAGACTTGGAGCATCACAAGTCTGCGGATTTGCTTGGGCTAGGACTGCTAGTATGTACAACCAAAACAGCTACAAATAGTGTAGCTCCTCCCTGAACAGGCAATACCCTAGTACATGCCAGGCCTGCAAATCTCACGGTGGCATTTCTGGTACAAGAGCTTTCTGCTAACCCTTCAGCTGCATCACTGATCTAATGAAAGATGCTCCCTCACAGCCTGCCTTCCTCTCATTACAACAGCAGGTCCTTGCAGCATTCTCAATTGGCTTGCTCAAATCCTGAAAAATTTTGAAAATTCATGGTCTATGGCTCTAGCAGAACCGGAATGTAAACTGCTGTGGTTCAATTTGAGGATCTTTCCTGTCTCATTTCCTAAGCCTGGGCTGCCATTTCTGTTTTCTCCTGCCTGCAGAAAAAGCACAGTACTTCCCACTTCTGTGGGAAGATTTATCAGTTATGCTTAAGTAATTCATGTCTTTAAAGCATCTCAAGATTATTATACAACAAACACTATATAGCTACATTGATAGGTTAAGTTATTTGAATTAAATTTGCCTGAGACTAAGAGGAGATCAAGAATTCAAGTAGCAAATGTGTGAAAGTACTAAATAAACAAGCCTGTATTTAAATACTAAAAAGCAGCACAGTTCAAGTTACTATAGCCTGAGGTAACTCTGATAAACAATCAGTATTTCACCTGAACACATATTCTTTGGTAGAATTACTGAAATTACAATACCTAATGTTATTCTTTGGAGAGGAATTAAATACCAGGGAAAGCTTTCTTTTATGTGAGCACTGTTTTGCCTATAAAGTTAAGCACAAATGCCCTGCTCAAATACATAACCAATTATTTTAATCAGCTACTCAACCAAAACCCTCACAGCCATGTACACTGTGTCCAGCAACAGCACTGATAAGTGCTCATCAAAAAATGCTAATTGAAAATACTTGTTAAAAATACTCAAACAGCCTATGTGATTTCAAATATTGTTTGTCATTTCTAATTGGTCCAAAGAAACATTCTCCTCTACCTTTCACTTACATGTGAATTTTTAAATTGTTGGAATTTGATGAAGACTAATACTTTGATGTTTCTTTGCATTAGGAAAATCTTTACCCAATAAATTACAATTATGTAAATATTATACCCCACAGGGGCTAAGTGCCTCTTTGAGGCATAAGATGATTAGAGCAGAAAAATTATTAGATTTGTCCATGACCATACTATACTTTCCTTCCTCAGGAAATTTTGGTATCAAAGAGTTTAATCCTATTCCCATTGAAGCAAGTAAATTTGGCCACAGAGTTAAATGGAAACAGAATTTATTTCATCTACTCAGGCAGTACACTAAAAAGCTCAGATGATAGTAACATCCCTGTTATGAATATTTGTTACAGTTCTTAACAGTGTCCTTTCACAACCAGGAATGCTTTTACTGTTAACATTCCCTTTCTACTGATACAAAATCTCAAGCTTTTATGAAAAATTGCAAAATGTTACTAAATGCAGAGAACAGCTGGACAGCAAGCGAGCACACCCGTAATCACAGGTTGTGGTTAGTGTAGGGGGATTGCCTGGTGACAGGGCAGCACACAATTACATTGCTTTTCACATTAATGCTCAGTGGAGGATGGCCTCATCTGATGCTTGCAAGGCCACAACAATGATTACAGGATTTGTGCAAGACAGGCAACTGTGGCTGTGTAAGCAGAAGATCGCGTACAGAGAAAAGCACGCTGGTTTTTTTAACCCTGATTACATCACCAAATCCTTTCTGTCCCACCTCACAAAAGGCTTTGTATTAGGCTTAGGAATCTGTTCGTGGTAGTAAGTAGCAAGTAGTTTCTTCTGTTCCATCCCTTGCTTGTATGATTGTAAAAGGCTCCAACAGAGCTTAACCTCCTTTCCCCAGGAGCAGACCAGCAGGCTTGTGATTTGGTGTAGCTGTTTCCTTACAGGTTTTCTCATTGTCGAAGACCATGAGACAGACTGCATTCCCAAGGAATCCAAAGGAAAACAGCACCTCTTAACAGCAAGTAGCATAGTAACAGCACAGGGGACTTGAGCCTGCTTGTAGGCACATAAGGTTTTGATGAGGAAAGGATGAAACAAACATTATCTGAAGATTAAGGCTTTTCCCTTAAAAACTGGGGCCAAAAAGAGTGTAGCCTCCTGAATAATTTACACATGCATGTCCTGAAACACATTTAAGAGAATGAATTAGTGTAGAGAGATTAGAGCAGAATTTTTAAAACGCTGCCTTTTATATGTGGAATAAAATGAAAAGCAAAGAGTGTTACGTGTTCAAGTTATAATACATATTGCATAATACATAAAATCATGTTACATAAACATAATGCATGTTCCTGATTTACCAAAGTTATGGTATGTTAGGTGCCTAGCACAGAAACAGGACAGTCCAGATTCCAAATGTGTTGTGAAGCTTCACAAGTTGGAACTGTTTTCCAGAAGAAAGATAATGGTTCCATAGGTTTGAAGTTTTGTCACATGCTTTCAATTCATAACACTCGCTCAAAAGGTTTGTTATACATAAGTGCTTGCATGAAACTACCATCCTTTTTCAGTAGCACAACCATAATTACTAAGAACATCGGGCAGTGTCCCTGTATTTTAAAGACCTGACTCTGCAGGTGGTTTAGGGGTTGAAAGTTAATATGTAGTAGCAGATTCTGAACTTCAGGAAACTTCTGGGTAGGACTCAGGGAAGTGCTCGGAAGATGCTTTAGTTGCTTTATTGTCCTAAAAATAAATTGTGTGAGATATACTTGATGACCTATATGCCGAATCCGTGAGGCCGCGCATCTACATTGAAGGGAAAAAGGAGTAAAATTTACACCTTGAAGCAAGGACTCTGCTGTAAGTTCTGCTATAACACTGGCTTCCCCCTGCTGAAGGGTCCACAAAACAATAACAGGACACTGCTTTTAAGGAGCAGTGAACTGGATACTGTGGTTCAGCAGCTTCTTGTTGAGATATTTTGTAAGTGTAATTCATGTAAGGGCCTAAGATCACCCACACTTCTGTGTTGAGGTATCAAGGTCAGCAGTGTCCCCAATACTCCAGTCTGATAACAACTGAATGGACTAGAAAAATCAGAGTATTTGAAGTTCATACCATCAGGTGGGGACTCTTGTCAGCCTATCTGTGGAGCATAAGTTTCACTTCTTCCTATTAGACCTATATTATGTTACACTTTTATATATATACGTGCACTTATATTACACAGAAAGATTAATCTCAGTTCCCCCCCACCCCTTTAATGCTATACTTTTATCTTATACCCAATTGGTACTTAACGAAAGTAACTTCCTAGAAATCACTAGTACTCAGATGAAGAGATTAAGCCAGTGGTGTCTGCTGATTTCAAGAGCAACTCCTTATCATACGAATCTAGAATTTCCCATTTCTAGAAGTATCTAAATATCTTCAGAAAATTAAGATTTTGCCCCAGAATGCTGTCCCTGTCAACAGTGAGATATACTTGAACTCCCAAGTGCTGCAGAAGAAGAAATGAACTGACTCTGTGAACCAGGATATTCTCCTGCTGCCAGTGACTGGTGGGTTTCTATCTGCCCCACCCCACCAGCCTACTGAAATACCTATTGCAAAAGATCCATGCACTTCAGTACAAAGGAGATTAAATTATCTAATTATCTTCCTAGTCTACTGCATGTGACTCAGTCACTCAGCTTTTTTTTTTTTTATTATTAAAAAGGGTTTTGTAGAAAAAGACCACAAAAGCTCTGCCAATCATGTCTGCTTTATCTTCTCCCATAGCCTGCTTCATAAAAGAGAAGTTGCAAAATATTCCTTTTAGATTAATTGCCTGAAGTTCCATAAACTCCATACCATTTGGAAAGTCTGAAAGCATAAAATGAGAATGTCTTTGGAAAGCAACATTAAAGAACTCCAGTATATTTTCACAGTGGCTTGCGAGCACCTTCGTTTAAAAAACAATTTTAGGATGACAAATATGTTAAAAGTTTTTGTCTTGACAGCATTCTTCTGGTACCTCACCTTTCCACTGCTGCCAGCCCTGTGACTGCAAAGGAAAGCCCTGTCCAGCACAAGGCTGCTGATCTGACCTGGAGTCATATGGCTGTCCAGTCTCAGAAAAGGGATTATCCTCCTCTACAGAGATGGCTGTAGGCATACTTAGATAATTGTACACCACTGAAATAAAGAGTTTGTTCAATATTTATTATTTAGTGATAGAGTTGACTAAGATTAAAACTACAGACCTTGGCCCAGTCAGTCTACCACAGTGGATGTTTGAGTGAGACATGTTGCATGCACTGATAAACTCCACACAGGTATTACTGCTGCTAATAAGCTGCTTCTTTACCCTGTTCTTACCATGCACACTGAGAGAAGTAAATTATTCTGGAAGTGTTTTCACCCAGTTTCAATGTGACCGTTGTAGGGTAAGGCATGATTCAGCAGTGTTCGGGAAAGAAATATCAGGATCTGCTGATTTTTGTGCTGTTAGCACTCAAAGAGAAACAAAGCAAAATAAGCAGCTTTAGCAAAATAAATATTGGAAAGTACGATTTAATTTTTCCCAAATCTTCAGTTTGATGAGCATCTGCCAGTGCTTTACAAAATAACTACTTGCACATGGCCTCTTAAACTGCTATTAATTTAAACTTTCTCAGCAATAGTACCATGTTTTAATTGCTTTGGAGACTCTCTAAACAATCTGAATGCTATCTGATCTTAATCAGCATTTCTCACCCTTTTTCAGAATTGAAATTGAACCAGCATACAAATCTGCAAATATCATGGAGGTTGATTGGACAAAGAAGAAGAAGGAAAAAAAAAGAAAAACACAACATATTTAACCAGTACGTATTTCTAATTTGTACTCATTAAATCCACATTAAAAAAATGTTAGTACAAAAGTAAAATAGCCAATATCTCATACCTTTCATCATTCTGGAGAAGTTACCTCCTCACTCATCACTTACAGGGTTTGGGACCTACTTTCCAAATATCAAGGCAGTTTCTCTAACTTTCAGCAGTGCAGTGTGTCCTCTGCTAGTGATTTTCAGATAACACAAAATTTAAGAATTACAAAAATGAGAAAAGATGGTTTGGACTCTATTCTTCCTTTCCCTCTCCAGTAGGAGAAGTTACATTTAGAGGTTTGGGGGTTTTTTTATGCCTATATACCTGGTAGGTTTCTTTAAGTAAACAGAGATTATGCAGTCTTTGTTATTATAATTATAACATACAGACGACTGAAAAGAGAACAGACCAGTGTGCAGTAATGGAAGAAATAACATAAGATTCTGCTGCAAGCAGACTGCATTAGATTCTCCAGTGTAGGCAGATAGCTAAAAAATATGATAAATTACAACTGTGTCATATATGTTTCTTAAAATTGGAAGAGCATAGCCCTAAACCAGCACTAAGAGGGCTGTTGTGATGCATGAGTTGGAAGGAGCAACAACTACATTAGAAATGTTCCAGATCCCTTTCAGCAGAGGAAATTAATGGAGCCTTGTCAATTAGCCTGCAACACTTTGCATAATGTATTTGGAATTTGCATGATAGATGGCTTATATAATTCCATAACAAAGATCAGCACAAGAAAACTGGTTTCTTCAACTTCTGTAACACAACAGTAAAACAAAGAAAAAAAATAAATCCATATAACAACATTTCTTAAGTAAAAAGTTGGGTATTTCCTCCTGCATTTAGGTTTCCAAACACCGTCCAGAAGTAAAGCCCTTGCTAAAAAACCAAAAGGAACAGTCTGAGCCTAGCAGCTTCACAACAGTGAACAAGACTCCTCAGAAGTTTCACTTAAACCTGGGTGAAACTCTGAAAAACAGATCCTAGATTTTGGGTCTCTGTAAGCATGTATCCTGCTATTACACCTGTGCTGATCCATTCAGCTCTGCCACCCTTTGGGCTCCACACTGCAAAGCACTCCAAACCAACAGCTTATTTCAATAAGACATTTCATAGGCAAGATGGATACACGTGAAATGGAGTCAGGCAGCAGAAACATGTTCTGGTCATTACCACACCATCCTCTCCAGGCAATGCCATCAGAAAGAGATCAATGCAGCAAGCTGCATGAGATCCTAATTGTTTGGTGAAGTGCCAGTATCTGCCTTGAGTTGGTTCTTGGTAGATGAGGAGAAAATTACCCTTGCTAAAAAAATCACTTTTCTTCCTACAAAACTGCAATAAGAGCACACATGGTAGTGCTTCTCCAGGACTAAAGAATGGTTTGTAAAACAAGAAAAATGACTTGCAGGTTTATGAATGGCATCTTGTGACCCAACTACAGAAATCTCAAAGAGCAGAGGATTTTTTTTTTAATTTGAGTTACAGGGAACTTTAAAGAAAACCCAAGTCATCGTACCATCTTTAGACTAATTTAATACCAATGTATTCCCTGATGCAAATTCAGCCACCTGTCAAGCTCCTTATGGAGCAAGAAGTCAAATACATAATACATTTTAAAATTATAAAATATTCAGCAACAGACAAGACCTTCCTCTGGTTGCTCATTAATAAGCCACATACTGGTACAGTTATATAGTTGCTACTGCATGTCTTGCCTCATTTTTTCCATTATTTACTTTAGCAAAAGATGGAATTAAAACTACATTTTTCCAGTTATACATTCTTTCAATTAAAAAAAAAGTCTTTTTCTCTGACTTCAACTTTATGAAAGCCCCTAACAAAGCCTTTGTCAGATAAAAATTCGCATTTGACATGAATTGTTATTTGTCACCAGTATAGGTCCTCATTTCTTCATTAATGTTACTGAGTGTAAAATGAATGCTTTGCAGTTTCTTCAGCATAGACCTGCACCAAAACCAACCTGTGGTCTGGAAAATATTAGAAAACTTAGACTGCCACAGAAGTACCGTTTGAGGCTCCCTCTAAGATGTTTAAGACCACCCTCCTCCCATTACAAAAGCCAAACAAAACCAGTTAAAGCATCAGATGTCATTGCACGTATCAGAAGTGCATGCTTAGCTTCTCTCTTTTAATCATACATTTAAATCATTATCAGGTTACATGGAGCAAGACACCCCATCCTCTAGGGTCCAAAACATTCCCTCAGAGAAGAAGTTGCAGTCTGGGGGTTTCCAGGAGGCTTGTTAGCATTAGCTTCTCCCTGCTCTTCTCACAACAAGGGTATTCTTGCAGCACATGCAGAACCTTCCCGCAAACTTCTCTCATGCCTACTCAGTGCTGGAGCTGAGGCCACTGCATAAAGAGACAAGAGGAAGAGTGGATGGAAGCAGCCCAGCTAACACGTAGAGAAAAACAATAAGCCCAGGACAAGACTGGGATTAAGAGAGCTTGTGCAATAAATTCCAAGGGAAGGGAGGAGACTGGTAGAGTTTCAGATGGAAAGGAGACAGGGTGGTCCAAAGAGAAGGCAGGGCATACTGAGGTAGCATGGGCACACCTTGACAAGAACTCTGCAGTGGTGTGGAAGGAGGTGGTAAACACTGAGATGACACTTGAAGCTAGATAGATTTGGAACAGATTAAAAGAACAAACAGAGGATTACTTAGTTATCTGTATATAATTAAAACAGAAATTGTCTCATTTCCCAGTAGGGAGCTTCAGAATTATAAATTACTCTGGACAGGAGGTTTTCTTCCTAAGGTATTTAGATCTATTTAAATTTAGTACTAAAGATAGGGTTGCTGAAAAATATATATATATAAAAAATAATTTCACTTCATAGCAAACATTTATAAAGTACACCCTTCAAGTGGGCCTGGAGATGATGAAATTACTGTTTTCTTAGCTACAGCTTTGAATTTCATAATTAATAGTGGCATTTATTAAATATTAAATTGAAAATGCATAATTTATACTTATGGTTAGCATAGGTTAATAGTTCTGTCACTCATGACCTCTGGCTCAAGCACTTATCATTCATACTAACTTAGTCAAGTAAAGGTTAAATAGTATAACTCTTTGTTACACCCACATTTGCCAACCAATTTGGCACCCCATCTGCATTAGTAATCAAGAGAGTGCCCTTATAACGATGCCTGGAAGCTGCCAAGAGTCAAGGGCAGAGGAAAGCCAGACTCCTACGTGTTCACACTCCTTTTCATTTACCTCTTTGGAGACTGAATAGAGCAATAGAAAGACCTGCAGAAATTCATGGCTGAGAGGTGGTAGGAGTTACTATAAGTGCATTAACCAGAGCTGGTTTCATGAATGCTCCATGTCCCTTTCTGTGCTGAGACAGGCTAGGCTGAACCACCTTTGGCAGTGATTTTTATTAATCCATTTGGCATTGAAACGAACTGTCAATGATCACTCAGACAGTAACCAGAGCTCAAATGAGACAGTAACTGACAGCTGAGATGAAAGAATAGTTTTAGTTGAGACAATTTTTTCTTATCAGTTTGCAGTTACTGAGGTGTAGAAGACAATATCAGAAAATGCTATGCTCTACACAGATACCCAAGTAACTTCGAGGGTTTGTGCCTTAGATCCTTCTGCACCTCAATACACTATAGACAATATGGGACAAGGATTTTAGAAAGAAATTGCCAGTAGGTAGATACATAAGAAGTGGCTGGTGTAAAGACACTTACTGAACTGCAGATGTACATCAGTGAGCTTCCAAACAACACTTGAACAAAACAAGAAAAATATCTATAGGATCCCTGGCCAGTGGCCCCGGCTCAAACTGACCTGGCCAACATTGTCTGTAAAACTCAGAAAATGCTATGCCCTACACAGATACCCAAGTAACTTCGAG
>NW_008587777.1:0-12083 GCF_000691845.1 Merops nubicus
ACCATTACCCCTTGTCCTATCACTGCAGGCCCTACTAAAAGGTCTGTTCCCATCTTTATTATAAACCTCCTTTAAGTATTGGAAGGCTGTGATAAGGTCTCCCTGAAGCCTTCGCTTCTCCAGACTGAACAACACCAATTCTCTCAACCTGCCCTCACAGCAGAGGAGTTCCAGCCCTCAGATCAATTTTTTTTTGGCACTCTTCCAGACCTGATCCAACATGTCTTGCCTGCTCTGAGGACTCTAGAGATGGATACAGTACTCCAGGTGAGGTCTGACCATAGTAGAGGGAGAGAATCACCTCCCTCAACCTCCTGTGTGGTCCTTATTTTTATGTAGCCCAGGATACAGAATTGATCTTCTGGTATGACTAGACTACATAGGATTCACCCATCTAGATCCTCAGTGGCTTCAGCAACTCGTGATGAAGGAAACTGCACAGGACATCTCATGTCAGATTTGACAAAACTTCAGCTAAAACTTCCATTTATATGGGTCAGAAGTTTTAATGTTAAATCTATAAGACTAGAGCATTTTTCCTGGGGTCATGAACTTTGGAGGATTTGTTTCATGTGGCTGTCAGTAGGTCTGCACTTCTGGAAAACAAAAGCAGTATTTGGCTAAGGATCCAGCTCTCCTCTGGGACACGTATATACCGCTTCATCTGATTTCAATGGGACTTATGAAGTTGCACCTGAGGATTAAATGAGCTCTCTAATAATTAATTATAGGGTTTTTATTTTTTAAACTGTGCTGTTCCAGTCAAAAGTCACTATGAAAAACCTTTGATAGTAACAGATCAAAGTGTAGAAAGGCATCAGTCACTTTTACTATCCCATATAGTGGTCACAGATACACGCATAGCAGCTCTGTGCTGAGCCTAAAGGAGAAAAAAAAGTTAAATGTAATTTCTGTATCTCCTTGCTGCTATACTTGTAGGAAGCTTGGCTTTGTTTTTTTTTTTTCCACAGGAAATTTCAGCTCCAGTGAAGCCAGCAACACCTTGCATCTCTACAAGTCCTTCTAAGTTATGCAGACATGGATAGTAGGGGCCAAGAGCTAAGGGAAAACCCATCCCACACTGTAATGGAGTGAATCAGCATCACTGAATGCTCAACCTCTTCTGCTGTTTCATGCACCACAGATGGCTGCACAACATCTGTCTTCCTAATGATGCACACAATTGTACAGGTTGTCCTACAATTTAATCGCAAAAAAATAACTTCACACAGTCAATAAAAAAATCCATTCTTTCCAGGTATGATAACAGGACTTTATTGTCAGTGTATTTACCTTCAAAAAAGTGAATTTCATAATGGATTTAGGGTTTTGCAAATGATCTCTCAAGTTCCTGTCTTGGTGTTGTATAATGTGCTTTAATACTCCTTCATACTGACTTTTTGTTTACTTAATAGAAAGCTATTTAGCTTTTGGAACTTTACAGATTTTGGCACACTAGAAGAAACCAACCTTCTTTATTAAATTCATGATTGAAGGAAATCACTGTAGCCTAATAAGATTTATATGTTTCCATTCAATGTCAGCAGGGGTTCAGATTAAATCAAGGCTGAAGGTCTCAGCTGCATTCAAACCCTTGATCGAGCTACTAATGCTTCAGTTTGAAATGTATGACAAGATGATTAGATGATTTAAATAGCCTTGCGTTTTTTGAGATGGTTAGTATCACTAAAACAATTATTTTTGCAGTCAAATTATGGATTTCTCATAGTCATATTAATAAAATGTGGTTTGTCAAGTTTTTCAGTAAGGAATTCATTGAAAAAAAATATGTTTTTTTCCTTTGTTTAACACAGTTACCTGTTATACACATTGTCTAAGACTAAAATCACAATACTGATACTTACATAAAGTTGTTGTCAAAGCATTTTACAAAAGAGGTCTGTGTGATTATCCTTTTTTTTCTAGCTAGGGAATGCAATATCTTTGATGTTAGTTATTGGACAATATCCCAGGATTTCAACATCTGTGCTGATCCAGAACAACTAGAAATTTGTTACCTTTTGAGGTCTTGCCCCATAAATAAAACTAAAATACATCTAGAAAGGAGTGTATTTGGTTTGTGTGGTGGGGTTTTGTTAGTGGGGGAGGAGCTACAGGGATGGTTCCTGTGAGAAGCTGCTAGAAGCTCCACTAGCTTCAAGTTGGACTCACCTCTGGCCAAGGCGAGTGCAGCCAGCAACACTGGTAGCACCTTTGTGGTGATGTATTTAAGAAGGGAGAAAAAAACTGCTGGAGAATTGCAGCTAGGAAAGATTACGGGCTGACACTTCACTGGGGTAGATAATTTCACATGGGAAAGAATTAGACCTGCTAGATTAGGAGGAATAATTGTTGATAATGTCACAGAATTGTCTGAACTGTAATCACACTGCACCTTGATAGCCTGGGAGACAAGTATTTTCCCTTTGCTCTTAGCAAAGTGATAGCTGAGAACTCTCCTTGTAATGCTTTGGATCACTGAGAGCTATTTTCCCTTTAATAAACACATTAAAAAAAATGGACAAACTGATTCTTCAAAATATATTATATACTCTGGACTGTGTAGCCAAGGATCCTTTAATGAAGCGAAAATGTGATGGGCCAATGTAAACTGTCAGTCTCATCCTCTATTGCTATTTGGCAGTTTGCTATGGCTGTATAATGTTATCAGTCTACTGTACTTTGAGAACATTGATCTATAGAGATTAGAAGTTTCTGTTGTGTATCCCAATCAGATAAAAGTAATGGCAGTCTTAAATACAAGCCCCACCTCTAATTGCAAACTGCATGCTTACACAGTTTTGTTTAACTAACGTGGACTGTAAAAATTTGAAATAGTGCAATGACTTCAAATAATGAAGCAAGAAAACACAAACACATTGCATACTTGATGCAGCTGAGCGAGTACTGACTGACCAATTGCAGCTCCCTGGCAATAAATTCTATATGTCTCAGGAGTCTCAATTGCTGGAGTGTCCTGAAATATGCAAAAATGTCCTTTATGAAATGCAAGCATACATGAAAGTTTTATTCTAAATGCAGGAAGCAAGACATTCTATATAGAAAATGCTCAGCATGACTGGAAAAGTGACAGGGGTGAAGAGACATGGTGAAAGGAAACTCCCTCTTTTTTGTGAGTGTGTCAATAAGGGAGCATTTTGCAAAGCCATCCGGTGAACTGATTGAGCTTTCCAACATTGCTGCAGGATACTGACCACAAAATAAAATGCCTGTGTGTCTGTTTTGCTACAGGCCATGAAACGTCATGTTTGGGTAGAATCTGTTTAATGGCGAAGACCTGCTAGAGAAATCTAATTTCTTCCTGTATGAATTTCCTCGTAACACAAGTGCCTTTTCTCAAGCAGTACTCTTGGCTAAGACTGCAGTGGCTGGCGAAGCTCGCACAAGTGAGGTAAGGCAATTTCTGAATGGCAGGCATCAGCAGCACAGGCAGCTGTGTGACGTGTGACTGACATGGAAGGAGCAGCCTGGCTGCCAGGACCTCTAAGCAGCAATGTGCTTGAGGTATGTGTGAAATGATGAATTCGGTGCTTCAGCTGTGGGGCTTCTTTGGCCTGTTTTGTGCTCACATATAGAATGCGTCTGCACGTACCAGAGATAAACTTGGAGCAAGTGAGAATGAGAGGCACATGTGCATCCACAGCACTGAGCACCCTTAGATAACTTGAATGGACTCCAAAGTGAGAGGAGTTCATGTCTGCTGTGATAAAAGTGCTGAATGACTAAGGGCTAGACTGATAACTGGCAGTGCAGAGGGGCAAGGTGGACTCTGACATACTCAGTGGCCACCATAAACTTAATGTGAACCTCTCTTTTCCATAAGCATAGGAACACAGTGATCCCTATGAATAAATAAAGAGGAATCAAGGTCTGTCAATGATATTCTTGTTTCCAGATTTGTACAGGCACTCGAGCAAAGTCGTCAAGGTTTTTTCAGACATTATCTGTTAATTTACGGAGAGATAGAAAATTATAGAGACTGTCAAATAAATTGCAAAGACAGAATCTAATGGCAGCCAGGCCCTGGCTTATCTCTGAGACTTGCAAAGTACTGAGTGGCACACAGACTCCCAGGACCTATAGGAAAACACACGCTGTGTGGTCCCCTAGCCTCCTTCTCTCTCTTCTGCTGTTCACTCTCACGGTTCATTATTCTGCCTTCTGACTCCTTGAGTGTTTGAGGTTTTAAACTTTAATGTCTCTACATGTTCTTTTTTTTTTTTTTTTTTTTTGCATAGCACAAACAGTAATGGATGTAGTGTCTTTTTTCAGTAAGTTACCAAGTTTGTTTATGCAATATAATATCTGTATGGGACTGCTCTGTATATTTAGTTTTTTCTGCATTGGAAGAACAAAGATCATTATTTACTGGCATGTGTCCACCAGTGTTAGTGGAATCCGTAAATTAATAGTCTTATCCCTAAATACAGAAGTTTTATTCTTTGTTAGTTTTTATCCTAATGCAGAGTTAAGATACCTTTATACCTGTGCAAAAAACAAGAAGGATCCCCTTATTTGGTAGTGTTCACCTCTTTCCAGAAACATTGCTTTCATGGTCCATGTTGGATGGCTATTGCAGGTTAGCATGGGGATAATTGCACAAGCTCCAGTCATATTCCACCCATAAGTAGCTCTTTGAGGATCACCATCCAGCATTTCTGAAAACATTAAATTTATTCTATCAATAATAATTTTGCTGTGCAATTAACCTGTTATCACACTTCATCTGTTGTAATAAACATCCAGGTAAAGAGATGCTACAGCTCTTCTCTGAGTTAAAAGTAGGGCAAGAGGGTAAGTGGACAGAGAGAAACTGCTATTGTTTTTAGAGTGTTTGCAAAAAATTAGGAAAAAAGAACCATATGTTCAGATAAAAGCTGAATCCTCATTAAATCAAACCAGCATGACAATGAGCCCTTTGTAACCCCATCACCTATACCTTTCATGCAAAGTGAGCCAATAAAACATTGAGGACAGAAAAATGCTGTACATTTACTTGTTTAATCACTCCTTCTTGCAACTCTGAACTCAAACTAGACCTGTTAACATTCAAAGCAATTATTTCCTGTCAAATGCTGTCTGAAGGAGTTCCTACAAGGAAGTTTTCATTTTCCATGGAAAGGTTCAGGACTGCTACTGGCTACTTAGATACAAAGCTGAGGCTCCTTAGTGACTATAAATCAGTCCCATCTTGTTAATGTCAGTGAGACTATGCTAATTTATGCTTGTTAAAGTACTCAAACCTGTCAACAGGCTCATGGTTAAATACATATGTTTAACCTGCTGGAGCTGCTCAGAAACAATCAAAGCAGCAACCACCCCATTAGAAGTGGAAGGGTTAAAGTATCACCCAGTTCCAGTCTGTCTTTCACTGCAACATCAGGGGCATTAGGGTCCCAGGGAAAGTCTTACCAACATCCCCCTCCCACAAAAGCCTCTGAGAGAAATATGAAGGCAGAGGTTTATAGATAGTAACAACATCCACAAGGAGCACTGAAAAAGGTAGCTAAAGGCTTGCTGAGACTTTGTCCTGCTGTGCCCTGTTCTAAATGTTCTCCTGTTCCATTGCCTTCACTGTCCCTACCTCACTTTTCTCTTCTTGACCTGCCATATCTCCTTGGTGTCTTTCCTTCAGTTCTTGAACACATTTTCTTTCTGTTTATCTTTACCACTAAAAAAAAAAAAAAAGACAAAAAAAGACAAAAAAGAAAAACTACCTGATGTTTGCTCCTGCTGCTAACTGCTTACGTGACACATGCTTTTCTTCTCCTTTGTTGTCCACTTGGACTGTAAACCCTGAGCACTGTTTTCATCTATGCACATGGAAACCAAATCTTGGTTATCCTCAGGCATTACCATAATAAGAAAGGTATTTCAATTTAGTACAGTATCACAAAGATGTGCCTGTTCTTGGGAAGAAATTGTCTTTCCTAGCTTGTACCAATAGAAACAAAGCAAGCAGAGACACCAGAATACTCATGGGTAATACTTCATCACAATCTTGATATTTCATTGTCTCGTGCCATCTATCAACCATTTCTTTTCCTTACAAAATATACCTGCTTAACAACAGTTAAAATATTAACATGCAACTGAGCAAAAATAATTATCTTCACATGGCAAGTTGTGCCCTTGCAGGACTGGTGATACAAATAATAAAAGAAACATATGAAGCAATTAGATTAATGTTTAAAAGAATTCTGCAAATTTACAAAGTAACTTTCTGGAGATAATGTAGTTAATTTTTCTGGTTTTTATTTTGTTTCTTTCTTGTTAGCATCCACTTTTCTGTCTTTATATAGGACACTACTTCCACACAGGAACATCAGCTCTTGTTGGGGTTTTATATGTGTGGTGAGATGTTGGAGAAGATTTTGATTACTTGATGTCAAAGTTTCTTATTTACACCAACAACTGAACTGCTCTTTTCCCAACGACAAATTGTTTGAGGAAAGCTTTAGACTGGGCAATATAATAATAATAAAAAATTAAAATGCTAGTGTAGTCAATTGCACGGAACGAGAATGTAAGTGTAAATGATTTTTGCAACTGAAATCAAGGCAACTTTGCTATCTTCCTTTATCAGATGAAGATATGAGACATCTCACGTAACTGTAAACGCCCACACTGTAGATATCTCTTGAGCAAGTCAGGCTACTTGTTTTATAGTCAATGGAAAAAAACTGCCCTATTTTAGCCATTTCCATTCAGATGAGACAGATTGCACCCTGTAAGTGCCTGTTTCTACCTCTTCACTCTAAAGGACATCTAGACTACAAGCTCGGAATGGTATGTTTACAGCATAGATATTTGTATTTGGTCAACTAAGTCCTTTTCTAGGTGTTAGGTCTGTAAGGATTGAAGAAAATACATATTCTGAAAGGCTTCAACATGCATCCATTTATCCTTCTGTGCATCCGAGGCTTGGACCAGAGCTGAGTCATGGCTTCTGAGTTTGGGGCAAAATTGAAAATTGCTGTGAATGGGATGAATAGTCAGGTCAGGGTCTGCAGCAGAAAAAGGAACCAGGCAAGAATAGAAAATCTAGAGGTCTGGGCTTAAATCAACTACCTCTGTCTTCTCAGCTGTTGTTTCTGCACCACATGCTCTGACATCTCCCTTGGATGCAGCAAGCAGCCTGGTCTTCATCCTTCTGGTATAGGGACGACATGCTTTGAGCCTGTGACCTTCCTGACACCTCTGCTGATTGCTGCTTCTGGTGTCTCTGGCATGAGCTAGCTTTGGCTAGAGGAGAAAAAGAGATGTGTTTCCAGACCAGGTATTCTCAGGGGTAAGTCCTCTTTCCTCATTCATCTGTCCAACTGCAGTTTTTATTTGCCACTTATTTGAAAGACTGTAATAAGTGGTAATCAGTACAAGATAGTACAAGAAGGTGTCTGCCTCCCTGAGTAATGAAGGGGATGAAATATTGTGAAGGAATTTGCTTCCCTTTAGAAACTTAATTCTATTTACAGGCCTTCCTGTCATTTAAATAACTAATCTCAGGAGGTGGGACATGGCTCAGGGGTTATGGGAACAGTTAATTCCTGACTGTCACTTGCTTCTTGTGAAGAGTAAATCCTTCATGGTTGTATGTCTCCCTGCCAAAGATGCCTGAACATAATATAAAGATGAACATCAAAGATTAGATCTTTTTTTTTTTTTTTAGGTAGTAGTAGACCACAAAAACAAAACTGGAGAGAAAATATTGCTATTTTTTGTGTCTGTGACACAAAAAAACACTGTAGTAATTTTGGTAGGAATTAAATGAGGGGTCAAATTTACAGAATACCCTTAGAGGAGATGGAAAGGCCCAAAATATCTTTTTCAATATTTAAATAATAATATATACTACCTTTCTAGTATGAACGGGCTTTTTGTTTTGCAATTACTTTATTTTAAATAGTTTATTTCAAAGAAAAGAGATTCCCCACACAAAAACGAAAACTACTTGTTTAGTTTCTGAACGAGTTTGAACCAGTCTTTATACCAAACCTAAAAGGCCATTATTCATAAAATTGTACTTAGAAAAACTGGAGACAGATGAGAGAAACAATTTTTCTCCAGGCTCCTTGGAGACCAGTGAAGCTGCTAGTAGCTTGCTTTAATCCAGAACTGGAAAAAGGCTCTGCCTACCTACACGGTATAACTGTATTTATCTGAATGTATTCCTATTACTTTGCAGTGGATACAATTAATTTTTTTTACACCTATGGTGTTCTGTGGCTATACCATTACAACACAGTAGCCTTGTGTTTGACATCAAACTGATGCAATTGGATACATTAAGAATTTTATCAGAGCTGTTTTAATTAGGCAAGATATTTTATCCACTTTGTGAAAATTTGCTTTGAGTTGCCTGTAAAAGACCATAAAGTACAAGCACCCAAATGCTCCCGACTAAATGCCAGATACCCTATCCTGCATTCTGCTTGATTAATTACATAATATTTAGACCATTTAGCTAATCTTTTGAATGCATATCACATAGCTAATGAAAGATTTCAAAGCTGTAGGCAGACTTAAGAAATGAATCATTGTGTGCAGAACACAGTCTTCCTTACTCACTGTAGAAATGCAGCATCCATAGGTATTTGAACTAACTTTGAACCAGGAGAGGTGCAAATGTCAAGGTTACCCTGCCAAACTCTGCTTGCTGTCTGTTTTCTTGAGGAGTCACATGCAGCAGAGTTTTCTCTCAGTGGGGCAGAGACTGATCCCTGGGGTACGGATGAAGAAGAAGACTCATTGACATTGTTCGCTTTAGAGTGCTGCAGCCCCCTGTAAACCAGGCTCTCTCCTGGCTTTGCTGCTCTGGCTAAAATTTTAAGGAGTTAAAGGAATGGTAATGCTTTCCCAAGCAGAAAAGTTTCTGGGAAGTGTTAGAGATTGGGCATGCATGCAGTGATGTAAAATGATTAGTTAGCAAAGGTTGAAAAGTCAATATTATTATTACCACCTATTGTCATGGCTTGAGTTGCTCATTCCATTTTCATGGAGTTTTTTTTTCCAGGCTATTAGCAGCAATTAAAAGTATCAATTGCCTTCTAAAATGACCATGAGGGTTTTTTTCCCCCCCATAACTCTGAAGATGAGAAGTTTATTTGGTTTCTCTGAGACAGCAGAGGAGGAAAGGTTGCTTTTTTTTTTTTTTTTTTTTTAGGAGAAGATCTGGGTACATGAAATGGATGCTTCATTGAACGCCAGCTCATTAATGTTTGTGATCTGACTCATTAGGTCTGGGCTGGAAGGCTTAGGCTTGTAACGAAACACTTTATGAAGACTTAGTAGACAGAAAGGTGAAAAGCAAATTAGAAATGGTAAGGAACAAAGGCAGGTAAGCTGAGAAGGCAAAAATGAGATCAGTTATTTATTATGAGATTCAGTTATTAAGATCTAGCTGATTGGGCAAACCCTCACTCACAGATTGCCTGTGGAAAGAAATGACATGAATGGTGTGACATATTATCACAAACAAATGAATAATGATAGAAACTCTCCTCTGGGATGCATCCAGGAGACTCCAGACATCTCTCTCACATCACTGTTCTTCACTGTTATCAGGAGCATTGGGGGTCATCGTGCTCTCAGTTTCTTTGGTGGGAGGAATTGTGAGTGCTCTCCCTGTCTGTTGAGATAGCAAACATCCATCTACTCCTGTTTTTAAAAACTGGCCTCTGGCTGAAGCAGATTAAGGACCATTTGTGCTATTCCTGCATCTACTAAGTCTCCAACGAGGGGTGGGAACAATCATCTGAGTTTGAAGTGAGAGTGTCTTATCCACTCCAGCCTTAGTTAATATCTATTTGGGGTCTGTAGGGGTATGTAGCAAAAAGCAGCATGCATCTCCTCCCCTTGTTAAAAAAAAACAGTCAGTATGCATTTAGGACCTGAGTTTTATATCTCATCTGAAAGATAACACCTCCAGGAGAGCATCTTGGGAGAGCAATTTAGTACTGAGTCAGAGGAAAGAGAATGAGTCACTGCAGCTCTTAAGATTTTTCTTGGAAGTTTCTCACTAAAACATTGACCCAGTCTGACACTATTTAGGAGATGACATCAGAGAGACTAGAGTTTATGCTAAATTCAGAGTGGATAAAGGCTAGGATCCCAGAAAACTGGTTTTAAAAGAGTGGTTCATTTTTTTGTGGGGCAATTAAAAATTCCTTAATTGAGGTATATTCATCATGCACTTATTCTAAAGCCAAAGTAAACAACGAAAAGAAAAATCATAAGGGAAGACTGTCTAAACAGAAATCTCGAGCTGTTATGTAGGATACAGCATGTGTCACATTACAGACTGTTCCTTCCTTTCACAATGGCAGACAAAGTGAACTCATTATTGAATTGCTTTTGGCTAGAAAAAGTGCCCTTGTTGTTGTTGGGGATTTTTTGTTGTTGTTTTCTTTTTTGTTTTTTTTTTAATCTTACTATGCAACTACCTGATTTTTGCAGTAAAGCTGCCTGCAATCCTGTGAAGGATCCCCTCATCAACATCCATGGCAGTGCCAGGTTGTCATTGTGGAGTGGTGCTCTGGTGATTATCAGTGAATTGACAATGATTAGTGACTCACTGTTGCTCATTCTTAATCCAGCCCACTCCACCACTCCTTGTACTGCCTTGTGGGAAGCAAATCTAAGCACATGCACAGGAAGAAGCCTCAGTGTTGTTTTCCTGGCAGCCTTCCAGAAACCTCCTTTGCACTATAAATGCTTGTCTGCTACCTACCGAGTTTGCCATCCGGCTAAAGATTTTCTTCCAGCCCTGTAGGGGCTTTAGAGGGTATACATCCTACATTAATGCAAAATGGTGAAAAATTATTTAAACCAGTAATGTCTGAGATGTACATGTATGTGGTACAATACTAGCACATATGTGAATGAAAAATGGACCTTCTAGCAAGAACTGCAATTAGTCTCCTGAGGAATCTCTCTGTGCTGCTGAGATCACCTCCCATGGACCACAGTGGTACTTACATCAGCATCCTTAAGAAGGGACCCCAACCCAGGATGGTTTATTTAAGCTTCTTTTCTGCTGCTGTGGGCTTGAAGCCTCATGACATGCAGACCACTGTAGATGTGCAAAAGCTGTATTTGCTGTGCCTTGCTCTCTGTATGCTACTCAAGACTGTTCAAAATGCAGACCAGATTGAAGGGTGTTGTGGTTCCTGCCTGGCTTATGGGCTTTCGCTCACCTCTTATATAGCAGAATTTAAACACCCTGTAGGCCAGAAGTCCCCTCACCAGGTGTTAGAATTGTGTGAGATCAAGAAAGGAGGAGAATAGAAGGTCAGGTCAGAAACTGAGGGAAGTTCAGCTGCAAAAGCAGGATTTCTAACAATCTAAACTGGTGAATCTGGAAATATACCTGCCCATAGAAGTATCTGGGACTCACTGTGGCTGTCTCAGTTCTCTTAAAATGCTATAAAACTTGTCCCTTTCCTATTATTCCCTTTTGACTGTTGTACCAATGTTTCCTTCATGAAGGCGGCTTATAAAACCTGAGCTTCCTCTATGAATAAACACTCAAGTTGCAAGCAAAAGGAAGCCTAACATATTTCCAACAGGCTATTCTTTAAAAGCTGGAGGAAAGGAATAGGTGCCTATACAAATAGCACCTTTTCCAGTCGAGCCCTCATATTCAAAGCTATAATTCTCAGAAACCAAGCTGAAAGCAAAAACATGCTCAACAGCTATATGCTCAACAGCATTATTCCTGGAAAGGAAGAACATTTTTGATACTTGAATGAATTTATAAAACAAAGCAAAGTGTTCTACGATCACTTTGAGAAAAAGGGGTAGATCTGCTAGGGTCCCTAGTCTTTGACTTTGCTCTTCATGCTAAACATATTTTGAGTTGCTCTCATTGCTTTGAACTGTTTCTGGCAAACTAAGCAATCTCTGCTTACTGCAACTATACATCTTGAACAAACATGAAGTTGTTTGTATGTAATGCTTTGATGGATGGAATGAAATCTGGCATTTCAAGGCACATTTCAAGTTTAACCCAGGGTTCTTGGCACACTGATGCATCCTACAAAATAAAATAAAATAAAATAAAA
>NW_008587778.1:0-616 GCF_000691845.1 Merops nubicus
CGCTGTCTTGGGGTTTAGAGTCTGTATCGGCCCTATCGCGACGGGGGGCGGCACTATCGCGACGTATATCGGCGCTGTCATGATGTTTAGAGTCTCTATTGGCGCTATCGCGATGGGGGGCGGCGCTGTCATGGTGTTTAGAGTCTCTATCATCCCTATCGCGACGGGGGGCGGCACTATCGTGATGTTTAGAGTCTCTATCGGCGTTATTGCGACGGGGAGTGGCACTATCGCGACGTCTATCGGTGCTATCATGATGTTCACAGTCTCTATCGGCGCTGTCGCGACGGGGGGCGGTGCTATCATGGTGTTCACAGTCCCTATCGCGACGGGAATCGGCGCTGTCGTGGTGTTTAGAGTCTCTATCAGCGCTGTCGTGACAGGGGGTGGCGCTGTCGCGACGTCTATCAGCACTATCATGGTGTTTAGAGTCTCTATCGTCCCTATCACGATGGGGATTGGCGCTATCATGGTGTTCACAGTCTCTATCAGCACTGTCACGACAGAGAGCGGCGCTATTGCGACATCTATCGGTGCTGTCGTGGTGTTTAGAGTCTCTATCGGCGCTATCGCGACGTCTGTCGGTGTTCTCGGGGTCTCTGTGGTCTCTGTCCCC
>NW_008587778.1:768-2198 GCF_000691845.1 Merops nubicus
AATGACGTAACCACAGCAGCTTGCGCCGGGACAAACTTCGCCGCTACCGCGAGAGATTTTGCAACTCCTGGGGGCAGTTTCGCCTCTGTCGCGACGGATTTCATCACTATCGCGATAAACTTCGCCTCTATCACGACGCGTTTCGTCACTATCGGGAGGGATTTTGCCTCTATCGCGCCGGATTTTGTCACTATCGCGATAAATTTTGCCTCTATCGTGAGGGATTTTGTCACTATCGGGAGGAATTTCATCTCTATCGCGACGGATTTCATCGCTATCACGACGGATTTCGCCTCTATCGTGCTGGATTTCGTCACTATCGGGAGGGATTTCGCCTCTATCGAGATTTCGCCTCTATCGTGACGGATTTCATCGCTATCGCGACGGATTGCGTCACTATAAGGAGGAATTTTGTCTCTATCACGACGCATTTCATCGCTATCGCGATCAATTTCGCCTCTATCGCGACGGATCTCGTCACTATCGCGATAAATTTCGCCTCTATCGCGACGGATTTTATCGCTATCAGGAGGAATTTCATCTCTATCACGACGGATTTCGCCTCTATCGTGCTGGATTTTGTCTCTATCGTGATAAATTTTGCCTCTATCGCGACGAATTTCTTTGCTATCGGGAGGGATTTCGCCTCTATCGCGACGGATTTTTTTACTATCATGATCAATTTCGCCTCTATCGCGACAGATTTCATCGCTATCGCGACGGATTTCGCCTCTATCGTGCTGGATTTTGTCACTATCGTGATAAATTTCGCCTCTATCGCGACGGATTTCATCGCTATCGCGACGGATTGCGTCACTATAAGGAGGAATTTTGTCTCTATCACGACGCATTTCATCGCTATCGCGATCAATTTCGCCTCTATCGCGACGGATCTCGTCACTATCGCGATAAATTTCGCCTCTATCGCGACGGATTTCATCACTATCGGGAGGAATTTTGCCTCTATCACGACGGACTTCATCGCTATCGTGCCGGATTTCATCACTATCACGATAAATTTCACCTCTATCGCGATGGATCTCGCCACTATCGCGATGAATTTCGCCTCTATCACGACGGATGTCGCCACTATCGCGCCGGATTTTGTCACTATCACGATAAATTTCGTCTCTATCGCGACGGATTTCATCGCTATCGCGACGGATTTCGCCTCTATCGTGCTGGATTTTGTCACTATCGTGATAAATTTCGCCTCTATCGCGACGGATTTCTTTACTATCATGATCAATTTCGCCTCTATCGCGACAGATTTCATCGCTATCGCGACGGATTTCGCCTCTATCGTGCTGGATTTTGTCACTATCGTGATAAATTTCGCCTCTATCGCGACGGATTTCATCGCTATCGGGAGGCATTTTGCCACTATCGCGACGAATTTCGCTTCTATCGCGACGGATCTCGCCGCTATC
>NW_008587779.1:0-9181 GCF_000691845.1 Merops nubicus
ATATATATATATTTTTTTTTTAGGGCAATTTTTTATGCTTGCACTGATGTAGAACATCTGACTTCCCTGAAAGCCAGGTGGACTGAACACTGAAGGGGGTTTTCCCACTCTCAATCTGGTCCCTCAACACTCTTGCCATGATCACAGGCAGATGCTACACAATGTGCATTGTAATCTTTTTCCTCTATCATTTCATGTTAGTCTCTCAACCTCAACTCTGCCTTGCCAAAATAATGCAGAGCTCCAGCTCACCCACACACATCAGCTACGTTTGCAGCTGCCTTGCCCTGCTTGGGGCAAGCCCCAGTACTTCAAGAAACTATTCAATGAAGGGTCTACTCATCTCAACCACATGTAAACCAACCCATAATGAGATAGCCTACTCTGTCAAGCAATTAACACATTTTAAATGGTCGAACTGCATCTGAAACCTGCTTATTCTAAAAGAGACTGGTTCCTGACCTTAACTAAATAATTCACACCCACTAATTGCAACTTAGTAGCTCTGAAAGTGTTTGTTCCAGAAGGGATAGCTGAGGCTTATTGGCAAGCCCAAGGGCAATCACATTTATTATGTTTTGCAACTGGCAATCACAGGCACTAGAATTAAAACCTGCTTTGAAGGAAAACTCTTTCCAGCTTCACCTGTTTATCTGGGAGATGGAACTTTTAAAGGGGAAGGACAAGGAATGACAAAAAGATGTGCATAGGGCATGTTCAGACTCAAGAAGCACAGCAAAGGAGCAGTTCAAAATGTATCATGCTGTTCAATTAAGGAGTGGAAGACAAGAAAGTGCCCACAGGTTTCAAAATGTCATGACATTCTTGTGCAAAAAGAAATGCACAAACAGGATGTCCAGAAAAGTCTCTGTTTTCACTTTCAGGCAAAATTGCAACAGACTTTATAAATTTAGGCAACTAAATATTTAATTAATTTGCTGATCAAAGTCTCTACCAAAGACTGAGAAGGACTGGAAGGTGGTTTTTGCAAATAAATTTCATGAAATGCATGAAATGCATTTCAAAATGAGCATTACATTGTGAAGCTGGTCAGTGGAGGTCTTGATTGGTAGAGCACTTTTTTCCCCACTGGCGCTGGCTGCCTTTTTACATTGAATTTCTAAGCCTCCTTTTATTGCAGTGTCTATCTGTGAAAGCATTCAGTGGTGCAAAGAATAACAAAGCACAAGCAAAGTCTGTTTGTATTTTAAGCTGTACATTGTAAATACAGAAAAGATGACCTTAAACTACTCATCACAGCAGGAAATGGCAATGAACAATGTTCATATTTACTTGTTTGAAATTTGTGTTTGTGGGATTGTTTGCCTTGGGAAAGAGGTGGGGGAGAATTCAGTGTTTCCTGGTCTCTGGCTGGTCTTAGTTTGGGGTTTTGGACACACAGCACAGTGAGCCAGCTGTTGTATGTGTTCAGAAAACATCAACCCAAATTCCCACTGAAAATTTTAAAAATAGAAATGTTGCAGGAGCTAAGACTGCCTAGTGAAGGCTATTTTTCTTGAGCCTTTAGAAAGCTGTCAGAAAAAGTGCCTGAGTTATCATTTCCCTCTGCTAAAGCCCAAGTTTTACCTAATTTAGGCCATGTAGTTGCCCTGAGCACAGCTCAGCAACCCTCCCCCACCTCCACATCTGGCCAGCACCACCAGGCTGGAGCATACTTGACAAATAAGCAGAGTTGTATCAGAGAAATAACAGTGGATAACACAGTAGCCAGTTTCTGCTGTTGTGGATATAATCCCCAGGATCTCACAGTCAGAGGATGAGTCCTTTAAGGAATATTTTTCCTTTGGATTTCTGTAAGAGAGGAATTATTTCACTTCATTTTGTTTTTCTTATCACCTGAACTGGTCAGAAGAAGAAATGTTATTTCCTTCCAGAGCCTTTCCATTAGCACAGCACACTGCTGGCAAGTTGCCCCTGGGGTTTGCTGACAGAAGAGGACAAAAAGGGAAAAACTGGAGAAACTGGGATTTCTGAAGACAGATGTTGTCTCTGTCATCCACCCAAGAAGAGAAACAAAACTGGATAGTGGTGAGAAGGGAAAAAAAATAAAAGATGCAAAATCAGTGCTTGGAGGGCAAAGGATGACAGGTTCTGATCTGTTTTAGCAGAGGACTTTAGAGCCCTAATAGCTCAATGGTTGGACTTGATGATCTTGGAGGTCCCTTCCAACCTAAATGATTCTATGATTCTATGATATGACAAAGGCTGGGACCTGAAGAAGCAAAGAGAGCTGGATAGAGGTAAAAGCAGGAGCTATGAAAACCTGCATGCTGAACAGGGAGCTGCCTGAGCTGCACAACAGGGGCTCAAAGGACAAAAGTCTACTCTGCTGCCAGCAGCCTTGCACCAAATCCTGTTCCACAGTTGTCTGGGGAGATACCTACCTAACCCTGCAATGGGAATTTCAACAAGGCTGTGTGGTTGTCATCCTCCCAGCCTACTTGTTCCACTTTGCATAAGTTATCTTTATAACCCTGCCCAAATGCTGGGGAAAGTTATCTGTGCCATAGGGTAGTGATTACACTAGTCATCCAGCTCCACTTTCTAGTCCACAGGTCAATGAAAAGAAAAGAAAAGAAAAGAAAAGAAAAGAAAAGAAAAGAAAAGAAAAGAAAAGAAAAGAAAAGAAAAGAAAAGAAAAGAAAAGAAAAGAAAAGAAAAGAAAAGAAAAGAAAAGAAAAGAAAAGAAAAGAAAAGAAAAGAAAAGAAAAGAAAAGAAAAGAAAAGAAAAGAAAAGAAAAGAAAAGAAAAGAAAAGAAAAGAAAAGAAAAGAAAAGAAAAGAAAAGAAAAGAAAAGAAAAGAAAAGAAAAGAAAAGAAAAGAAAAGAAAAGAAAAGAAAAGAAAAGAAAAGAAAAGAAAAGAAAAGAAAAGAAAAGAAAAGAAAAGAAAAGAAAAGAAAAGAAAAGAAAAGAAAAGAAAAGAAAAGAAAAGAAAAGAAAAGAAAAGAAAAGAAAAGAAAAGAAAAGAAAAGAAAAGAAAAGAAAAGAAAAGAAAAGAAAAGAAAAGAAAAGAAAAGAAAAGAAAAGAAAACCTACAGCGCAGAGGTAGGGAGGGGATCCAGATTTCCTTCCCAAAAGTGAGGCCAGGTCAATACCCAGAGCCAGCAGCCAAAAAGTGCTCCCAGATCCCAAAAAAATCCTTGTTTTTCTTTCACTAGGAAAAAAAAAAAAGTGGCATGATTTAAGCACCAAACTTCAGCAGAAAAAAAAGGACAAATAATAGCAAATAAAATCTGAGAAGGAGCTTTGCCTATCCCAGACGTGAACACCAAGTCCAGTTTGACACCAAACTCCTCTCATTCAAGGAAGCTTGAGCTTCTAAATCAGGACAGAGAATGTTACTGGGCCATAGGGTACCTGAAATTTTCATTTTCCAGTCTCTGTGTTCCTTTGTAGATAGAGCATTCAGGTCCCTGCTTCCCTCTGTGGAAGCAAACGAGCAGACTCATACATATTTGGGGTGAACTCACCCCATGGGGACACAGTCTCTCCAAAACACCTCACAAGGGATATTTCTTATCACCAACCCCAGCAGTGGATTTTTCTGTGGCTTTGTAGACAATCACTGAATTTTCTGGAAACCACAACAGGAGGAGGGGGTGAGGCTCTATCATGAAATGAAGGGGAGGGAGAGTTATTCTGAAGTGAAGCAACAGGCACAAGCAGCAGACAGAAAATGACAATTACACCAGTAGGGTACTGATTATTGTTCCTTGCTGGCAACAAACTCCTGATTACTTCAACAAAAAAATAGTGAAAATCATAGAAGTATAGAATGGTTTGGGTTGGAAGGGACCTTTCAAGGTCATCTAGACCAATCCCCCTGTAGTAAGAATGGACATCTTCAACTAGATCAGGTTGCTCAGAACCCCATCCAGCCTGACCTTGAAGGTTTTCAGGAAGAAACCAGTGTTTCACCACACTCACTGTAAAAGATTTCTTCCTTCTATCCAATCTAAATCTTCCCTCTTTTAGGTTAAAACTGTTACCCTATGTCCTGTCACTAAAAAGATTGCCTCCATCTTTCTTATAGGCACTCTTTAAGTATTAAAAAACAATAAGGTCTCCCCGGAGCCTTCTCGGTGATGAACAACCCCAATTCTTTCAGCCCATCCTCATAACAGGACCTCCAGCCCTCTGATATTTTTTGTTGGCTCACTCCATCTAGTCCCAGTCTTTCTTGTGTGGAGGACTCCAGAGCTGGACACAGCACTCCAGGTGGGGTCTCACCAGAGCAGAGCTGGAGAATCACCTCCCTCACCTTGTTGGCCACACTTCTTTTGATGCAGCCCAGGATGAGACTGGCTGGCTGGGCTGTGAGCACACATTGCCAGTTCCCACTCAGCTTCTGCTCCACCAGTACCCCCAACTCCTTCTCCACAGGGCTGCCCTCCATCCCTTTATCCCCCAGCCAATCTTGATGTTGCCTCGACCCACGCGCAGGACCTTGCACTTGGCCTTGGTGAACCATGAAGTTCACACAGACCCACTTCTCAAGCTTGGCCAGGTCCTTCTGGAAATGTTAGGCCTAACCAATTTCTAACTCAGGAGAACACAAACACCTTCTCCAGCCGAGGTGAGAAGGTGCAGGGGCTGGAGCTCCTGCAGGACATGGCTTGGCTCTAGCTCAACTTATTCAAAACAGTGCCATCTACTGGGGCCGGCTGCCGGACTGAGCCTCTCCCAAATGTCTGGTGAATTATTGTTTTGAACCTTTCCTTAATTAACTTTGGTGTTTTGAGAGGTGAGGAGACCGCTGATGAGTGCTAAAGGTTTTAGAAGGACCCTTTGTGTTTCATTAAGATGCTTTACAAAGTGTTCTCCAAAGGTTATACTGCTCCCTAGGGTGCTCACTTTCTTCAGATTTTTGGGGGGGAATGATGAGGGAGACAAGGGATTTTATTTTTTTTTTTTTTAAATTGATACTCTCCAGTGCAATAAAAGCTCAATCAGTAAAGCACTTAAGCTAATGCTCACCTTTAAGCATCGAAGTGGCTTCTCTGATGGTGGTGGAAATAATTGCATTTCCTCAAAGTCCTGGAGAGCAAGATGTAAGATTAGAGTGAAAAAGAAAAGGAAAAAGAACATGCTTATAAAAGTATTTGTTTCTTATTTACCAAGAAATCATGTATCCCAGATTCAGAGTCATACACAGGGAAAAAGAGTAATGAGAAGAGTACATGAACCAAAAATTTAATCTTATGTGAAAAAAAAATACATATTGTACAATCACACCCCTTCCTGAATTAGAACTAGTAGAAAATGGTTCATTTAAAGTCATTAGCAAGTTAGAATTCAGTGGGCCAAAAATGCTTATGTTAGCTTATTAAATTATTTACAGACTTTCAGAACTAATGCTTATATCCTTAAATCCTTCCTGGACTGTCTAATATACAAAAAATCTTTCTCTAAGAGCAATAAGAATGTTAACTTTACAACCATTACACCAGCTGTAGTTTTAAACTTGACTATCTCAGACTCAGAGAGTCTCTAAGGCTAGAATTTAAGCTGTGCTAGAACAATCTTGGGTGACCAACCTAAGCTACCTATGGAGTCTGCCTCAGATATAAAAGATGTTTGCCTTATCCCTTGATAAACTGTACGAAGAAGCTGAAGAGGCAATAATTAAAAAAAAATAAAATAAAGGACCTCTAGTGAAATTATAATGCTGATTTTTTTAAATAAATATCTTCTTAGAAAAACTTGTCATTAAATTGGGGATTTCAGTGCTCCATTTTGTGAGGGATGTCAAAAGTATCAAACCATATTCCAAAAGGATTATCTGAATCCATGGGTGACAACTTCATCAAAGAGCTCTAGCACTACATTCTCATTTTGCAGAACTGCTTTTTTTATAGTCTTATGTATATTTGGAGCACATTTTCAATCAGCTCTTGCATCAACTGTGAGTGTGCTCAACACCACCACAACTCTATCCCTGTCTTTCATGCTGTTCTCCAGGCAATGGGATGCACACCATTAGTGGCCAGCAGTGATAGTTTTGTCTCGCAGCTTACAGAAAGGTTCTACAGGAAGGTTTGGAGCACCCCTGTGCAGTATGATCACCTCTGCAGGCAGCCAGGGAGGCTCAGCAGAGCCCGTCAGCTCCTTCAGAGCAGTGGAAGTTGCTTAAATCCCTGGTATCCAATTTTTGCCAGCCCATTTGCCTAAACCCCACTAAGAGGGGTTTTTCTTAAATGCTGATGATTCCTCAAATTTCTAGTCCAACAGAGAGCATCAGAGCATACTTTGAGGAGAAGCTGCATGCTTCAAAGGGAAACTATTCCTTTGGAAGCAAGAAACCTCTCTAAAACTAGGGTGGTTGAGTCACCAACTATTTGGTTGTAGCCACCTTATGAGTGGCTACAGCTGTCATGGGAAACTGTACAATGTAAGAAAGACAAGGAGCATCTAATACCCACCCTGGCAGTGTGAAGGCCCAGAAAAACCTATTTCCAGCCACACAAGGGCCACTTGAAAGTGCTCACTACCTGTACCAGATCCAGTGGGTCCTGGTGCAGCATTGTTGTTTCTGGGATCAGAAGCTTTCACTTCATAATCAAGTTCTTACATCAATTCTCCCAACATTCTATGTCAGTGATTTAAGAGCTTCTCAAGGAGGAAAGCAGTGCAGATGCAAATACAAAAGGATGAATTTAATGAAGAAGTAATAGGACATAAAAAGCAGCTCCATGTTTATGAAGATATCTGTACAGATCTTGTAAGAGCAGAGCAGGAGTAAGCACAAGAAGACTCTGGCAGGAAAGTATATAGAGATAGACAAGCTCTGAAGGCCAGCCAATCTTCCTCATTGGAAGAAAACAATCTCATTTCAGCCTTGAAGGATGTGATTTGCAGTCACTGTTGTGTGACAATGAGAGATAGAGGAGTGATCAGCTGACATGGGAGGTAATACAAAATTAGGTTTTACCATGGGAATAAGTGAATATGCAGTGAGAATAGTGGCCTACTAGCTGGAAGATCATGGAACACTACCCAGAGAACCTTTTGGCTGCTTGTTCCCCAGATAAACTGCACAGCTTCAAGTCCTTTAGTTGCTGAAGCACAGTGTCTTTTTCCCCAAGAAGGGAAAACTGAGTCCATCTGAGAAAGTAGCCAAGAAATAAGTTGAATTTAGAGGCAAAAACTGGATTATTATTCATTTCATTTTGTATTTTACATGTAAAGTGCATCATACTGTGTTTTATCTCATTCTGAATTGGAACACAGAACTGATAGGAATACTTTTTTTTCTGGAAAATAAACATGATGGGGATTCCTGAGGCATCCTTCAGTCTTAACACCACATCCAGACAGAGAAGTACATAGCTGTGTATATGCCTATACACATACATACATATGGCTATAGTTTGAGCCCAGTAAGTACATCTGACAGTACCTCTTAGCATTAATAGATTCTTTCTGGAGCAAAGGGATAAGATTTTAATTTGTTTGTGGGAATAGTTCTTGCAACGTGCAAGACAACAGCAACAGGCTTTTTAACATGAGGAGAATCACACTACTGTACAGTTACACCCTCCCCACTAAATTTAATCTGATGTATTTTTATGCCTGTCACAAATAGATAGGATTATGACTGAGAGTCTCCTGCAAGTGGGAATCAAATATGTTATTATGTCTTTAGAGATGAGAGAAGTACACAGCTGTGTATATGCCTGTACACATACATACATATTTTGAGCCCAGAAAGTACATCTGACAGTACCTCTTTGTGGAGCAAAGGGATAAGATTTTAATTTGTTTGTGGGAATAGTTCTTGCAACGTGCAAGACAACAGCAACAGGCTTTTTAACATGAGGAGAATCACACTACTGTACAGTTACACCCTCCCCACTAAATTTAATCTGATGTATTTTTATGCCTGTCACAAATAGATAGGATTATGACTGAGAGTCTCCTGCAAGTGGGAATCAAATATGTTATTATGTCTTTAGAGATGAGTGGGTCTGTCACTGATGTCCTAAAGCTTTTAGCTGGTTAGTTCCCTTCCAGCTCTCAGCTGTTCCACCCCCAAGGCAGAGAACTGTAATGCTAATCATCATTTTTAGGACCCTGAACTCAAGAGGATATTGGACAATCTCCAGTCTGATGCTGCAGGACAGCCCACAGCTGGGTTTGCTTCTTGGAGACACCAGGGATAGGAGAAGGCAGCTGGTGGGTGACCAAGTCACTGAGACAGTGTCAAGTGAGAGCTGGATCCCTTCAATTTGATGTAGCCCAAATGCCTCCCCCTTGGACAGCCCTCATGAAAGTGTTCCAACCCACAGCTACCTGCTTGCTGGTGTGTGGCAGATGCCAGAGACACTCTGGCAATCCTCACAAGGCAGTGCTGGCTGCCCTCACGTGTTGGAGAAGGAAAGGAGTTCATCATACACAGCACTGCTATGCAGCAACTAATTCCAAGGATTCACCCCCATGAAAATGCTGCTGTAAGCCCTGCTAACACCAGTCCCTTAAAGAGGAGATAATTTGCTTTACATTTTAAGGGGGTGTTAACATAGAAAAAAAAACCAAACTTCATTTACTGATCTGCTTCTGTATCACAGAGTGCTCACACTTCTGACAAGGGTGGGAAGGCTCCTCATATAAGTGTTTCTTGATCTTACTTTCTGAGTAAGATTTGACTTATTCAAAGTGTTGACTGCTGGCTGGTGAAAGAGAAATGAAACCAGTCATCAGTTGCTGCATACACTGTTCTGGGACAGCAGCTTTGGGTGCTCAGTCTTCAGATCGTTTCCCTGCAGCTCTTGAAGATGATGGAAGGGTTTGAATACATTTTAGATCTAGAACTATCACACATAATTGCATGTTTGCCCATGGCTGACAGATATGTCCTACAGGATATTTCTGCCTTTCTGGAGAGGCAAGTGAAGACCAGGTTGGAGTGTTCAAGGTGAGTAGACTCCCATATTTAGGCAACTAAATCCACGTAACACTTACACTGTGCTGGCTCCAGACTACATTATTTGGTTTGTATTGTATACAAAGGAATAGCTGGGTGTTGTACAGCTCTTCCACAGGTTCACCAACAAGCAGAAAACTCCCTGGAGCCAGCAGAAGCTGCCACCTTCTGTGTGCAGCCATTTAACCACTAAAGCCCAGGAATGGTCATGGGGTGATGGTGGATGAGAAGCTCAAC
>NW_008587780.1:0-3617 GCF_000691845.1 Merops nubicus
CCGCGTTACGGCGTGTGCGGGGCCTGTGCGAACACCTCGGCTCGCTTTGCGCCGAAATACTTGCAAGAACAAACCCCAGCTATCTCCACGGCTTTAAGAGGGCCTCTTTATTAGAAAATCCTGTCTTAGATTAGAATCGTTTAGGTTAGAAAAGACCTTTAAGATCGATTCCAACTGTTAACCCAGCACCGCCAAGTCACCACTAAACCGTGTCCCTTGGCATGTCCACATCTATACATACATCTTTTAAACCCCTCCAGGGATGGTGACTCAGCTGCTTCCCTGGGCAGCCTGTTCCAGGGCCTTACAACCCTTTTTGTGAAGACATGTTTCTTAATATCCAACCTAAACCTCCCTTGGTGCAACTTAAGGCCATTTCCTCATGTCTTATGACTTGTTGCTTTGGAGAACAGACTGACCCCACCATCACTACAACCTCCTTTCAGTTAGTTGCAGAGCGTGATAAGGTCTCCCCTGAACCTCCTTTTCTCTGCGTTCAACAAGAACAGTTCCCTCAGCTGCTCTTCATAAGACTTGTGCTCTAAACCCTTCACCAGCTTTGTTGCCCTTCTCTGGACATGCTCCAGCACTTCAATGTCCTTGTAGTGAGGGAACCAAACGTAGTATTCAAGGTGCAGCCTCACCAGTGCTGACTACAGGGCAACGATTGCTTCCCTAGTCCTGCTGGCCACACTATTTCTGATAGAAAATACATGGAAAGACTGAGCATGGAGGAAAATGAGGGTACGAAGTGGGCACCTTCCTGTCTCCCAGTGAGATGATTCAGACACTTTCACCCACTCCTCATCACAGTTCCCACACCTATCCAGCTGCCAGGGCAGGTGAGGGTGCTGCCCTGGTCACCACCTCTCAGGCACCACAGACATCTCAGAAGTGTTTTCAAAGGTGCTAAACAGACTGCACAGTAAGAAAGATGAAATGCAGTTGAGGTCGTGTAATGCCTCAGCAAAAGATGGCTCACAGTGTATAGTGTAAAGTATAGTTAGTTTCTTTCCGATTTAAATTACTCAAACAAATGGAAATGCAAGAACAGCACAACAGATGCAAAGCAAAACCATTAGCTCCCTTGTGGCTCTGGCAACCACCTACTGGTTTGGTTCCAGTTCTGTATTGCCATTATTATCCCACTGCGTTTTTGTCCAAGCATTTGTCACATTAGGACAAGTGACTGCTCCTGCATCTCATCTCTCTGTCTGGACCCACTCTAATGGAAAACATGCCAGAAGCTTGCAAATTACAGAATGGCGTGAATACTCCTTCTCTAGGAAGTACTGAAGGAGAAGTACTGTAGGAACCAGACTGAATTTTTGATTCTTGTTTGATAAGAATATTGCAATTGTAGTATTTATTCATTGGCGTTCGGTAGTTCCTTTAACGTAACATGAGTCTGTAGTCTACTTGCACGTATTTTTAACTCTGTGTTCACTCTAAGGCCACAGCATCTGTCTGGATTGGAGATCATTCGAGAACTGTGTGAGGGAAAGCTGGAAGGTGGAGAGATTGGCTCAACAGAAATAACTTTCACTCCTGGGAAGATCAAAGGTGGAACCCACATAGCAGATACAAAAACAGCAGGGTATGTCTTTCTACGTGGACAGTGACTGACCAGTATCTGCTCTGTTTTGGGTAACTTCAGAATTATGACAGAATATATTTTGATAACTTTAAATTATCACAGAAGAGTGCGGGGAAAAAAAGAACATCAATACATAGGTATTGAGCCAAAAGCTGTGCTGCCTGAGCCAGATACATGTGACCAAAGAACCTTTAGTGTAGGCAGGATGTGTATGAATAAAGTACATGCAGGTTTAATGGCTTCCAAATTATAATTGATAAATAAGTTGAACACTTGAATAATGTTAAGCAAAAAACAATTGCCCATGTATAGTTTGAATTGTAACTGTTATTTTCTCACATTAGTACGTTGCATATCAGATCAAATCCATCAAATTAGGTAAGTATCTCAAATCTGTGAGACCTGGAATAATCCTCATCATATAATAAAATAAATTTTGAGATTTTACTTACACACATAATGATACAATAAGGGACAATAGTCTTTTGGAACTGGGAACATATTCTGTCCACAATTCTTTGTGCCTGTGTTTCTTCTGTATTGGGTCCCTTGTTCTTGAAATCTGTTGCAAGACCAAGTAAATGGGTTTAGCTGTGGAAGGCTACATTAGGCATAAGTTAAAGTTCTCTTTAAGTTAAGAGAAATGTTTTTCCAAGCTGCAATAGTATAAGCAACCAAGCTGATACCCAGAAAGGTATGAGTAAGCAACAATGCAGCAGAATTAGGCATTAAGCACCAGGAAAAAGAAAAAAAGGGAAAAAAACAAACAAACAAAAACAAACAAACAAACCAAAAAAAAAAAAAAAAAAAAAAACAAACGGAGAAACAGTGAAACAGGATGGTTCACAAACATGTGGAAGTTATTTAAGAAAACAAACATGTGTTCTTCAGTCCAAGTTGTGATTACTGTTTTCACAATTCAAAAGGATGTTTGAAAGTCCTGTGAGATAACTGTTTTGTTTTGCTGAACAAACTTGCTTTGGAAAACTTATTTTGGAAGGTTTTTTATTATCTATCCAATATGGAATCATTCAATGACAGGGGAATCTTGCACCTAAAAGCATATTTTCTATGGCCCTGAATTTTCTTGTGTGCAATGCTGACCAGCTTCTAAGCAATTTTGTAGTTTTCAAAGTATTTTGTTATTATGTAAGTATTAAAATGTTAAAATTGCTCCTAAGCCTTTTCTGTTTTATCATCTGATAGCTAAGCCTGCAGTTTTCACAGTCCCATCACTATATTAAGTAAGGTAAATTATTTTTATTTCAAACAGGAATATTAAAGATGTGATTATTGTGAAACAAAAACCTTCGTATTTAGAATTGCTAAGGACATGAAGTTTTAAATTAGTATTTTTTCAGACTAAGTTTCCTTTATAGATAACGTTCAAAATCAGACACTTAGGTGAATGTTCTGTGAAGTCATTTAACTTTGATACATAATAATTCTATGGAATTCAATGGATTATGAGTACACTACATTTGAGTATCTTATAATTGCTTGTAGGAGCGTGTGTCTGCTGATGCAGGTAGCAATGCCCTGTGTGCTGTTTGCTGCTTCTCCATCAGAACTCCATTTAAAAGGTGGGACTAATGCTGAGATGGCTCCTCAGATAGACTACACGGTCATGGTAGGGAAAAATTTCTTTGGCTTGGTGCATCTTTCATGCATATATATGCAATGTAACTACTGTATTCCTGTTGCTCTTACTGCAAGTTTATTTGGAATTATGGAATTGGGCATGGGAATAAAATACTACTAGTGTACTGTATGTAGAGGCCAACCAGTGTTTTTTTTTTAATACCCTGAAAGAGCAAATAGTCTGTTTGCTTTTAATTATTAATGAAAATTTCACTTAAAATATATTCTTTACTTTAAAAGTGCTGTGAACTTTTAAGAATTTCTCTTCCTTTTCCCATAAGAAGATCCTTTTACACTGTCATTCAGAATGAAGTATGAGGCATGTCAAATAAGCTGTATGGATGAGATTAACTGTCCTTTTTGTGTGTGTGTATATATA
>NW_008587781.1:0-3717 GCF_000691845.1 Merops nubicus
AGAAGAAAACAGTCTCGTTTGTTACAGTGGGGTAAAGAGAAAAGGGCTCGCTCCCCACATTGGACAAGGGGCAACAGTTTTAAACTGAAAGAGGGTAGATTCAGATTTAGATTTAGGTGTCAGGAGTGTATCTGAAATGCTTGGACACCAATGAACACAGTATGAGAAACAAACAAGATGAACTGGAAGTGATGATTAGTTCCCAGAGCAATGATATCATTGGCATTAGTGAGACTTGGTGGAATGAGTCCCACAGTTGGAGTGCTGGGATGGAGGACTACAGGCTGTTCAGGAGGGACAGCCAAGGTGGAGGTGTTGTAGTATATGTAAGGGAGAGGTCTGATTGTACAGCTCTTATAGTTAGCGGTGATGTGGTTGAAGTGTCTGGGTGAGGATTAGGGGGATGGCAAACAAAGATGATGTTGTAGTGAGCGTCTGCTACTGATCACCCAGCCATGATGTAAGCACTGATGAGTTATTCTATAGGCAATTAGAAATCAGAAATCTCTGGATCGGTAGCCCTTGTCCTTATGGGAGATTTCAACTTCCCAGACATCAACTGGGAATATCATACTGCTGTGATGAGCAGGTCTTGGAAATTCTTGAAGTTTGTGGGAGATAACTTCTTGTCACAAGTACTCAGTGTTCAACTAGGAAAGATGCCCTCCTAGGCTTGTTGTTTGTGAATAGAGAAGGACTTGTGGGAGATGTGATGGCAGGTGGCTGTCTTGGCCACAGGGGTCATGAAATGGTTGCATTTAAATTTTTCAGTGTAATGAAAAAAAAAGATGAGCAGAGTTGCTATGCTAGACTTCAAGAGAGCAAACTTTAAGCTATTCAGGGAGCTACTTAGTAGAGTACCCTGGGAATCTGCATTTGAGGGCTTAAGAGTCCACGAATGCTGGTCAGTCTTTAAGAACCACCTTTTAGAAGCACTGGAGCAGGCAATCCCATCATGTCGAAAGTCAAGCATGTGGGGCAGAAGACCAGCTTGGCTGAACAGGGAACTCCTTGTGGAGCTCAAGAGGAAAAACAAAATGGTATGATCTCTGGAAGCGAGGTCAGGCTTTGCAGGAACATTACAGAGCTGTGGTTTGTATATGCAGGGAGAAGGCTCGAAAGGCCAAAGCTCAGCTAGAGCTGAAACTGGCCAGTGTTGTGTCAGACAACTAGAAAGGCTTTTTTTTTTAAGTACATCAATAGCAAAAGGAGGCCTAAAGAAAACATTGGACCGTTGACTGACAAAATGTTAAACTTGTTGAAGATGGTCACCTGACTAATAGGGATGAAGAAAAAGCAGAGGCATTCAATGCTTTTTCTGCCTCAGTCTTTAATAATACCTTGGGCTGCCCAGTCCCCTGAGTCAGAAGACCACGAGTGTGGGAACAGTGACTTTCCATTTGTGGACACTGAAACTGTAAGGGACTGGTTGTTTCAGCTGAATGTTCACAAGTCCATGGGGCCTGATGGGGTTCATCCCAGAGTACTGAAGGAGCTAGTGGATGTTATGGCAGGAGCCCTCTGAATCATCTACCAAAGGTCTGGGGAGGTCCCTTCTGGAAGGGACTGGAAGCTAGCCAACGCTAGCTTCCAATCTACAAGAAGGGCTTGAGGGAAGACCCAGGAATCTACAGAGCTGTCAGTCCAACCTCAGTTCCTGGAAAAATAATGGAGATGATCATACTGGATGCTAATGAAAGGCATTTAAAGAACAATGCAATCATCAGGCACAGTCAACATGGGTTCACAAAGGGAAAGTCCTGCCTAATTTGATATCCTTCTATGATGAGGTCACCTGCCTAGTGGATAAAGGGAAGGTGTTGGATGTAGTTTTTTCTGGATTTTAGTGAGGCTTTTGATACTGTCCCTCACAGCATCCTTCTGGGCAAGTTGTCCAACTGTGGGATGAATGGGTTCATGGTGCGCTGGATGAAGAACTGGCTGAAGGGCAGACCTCAAAGGGTTGCAATAAATGGGACTGTCTGGCGACCGGTCGCCAATGGTGTTGCTCAGGGCTCAATTCTAGGGCCAGTTCTGTTCAATATTGTTATCAACGATCTGGATGCAGGAGTTGAATGCACCATTAGCAAGTTTGCTGACGACACCAAACTGGGAGGTTCTGTTTGCCCTCTCAAGGGACAAGAGGCCCTGCAAAGGGTTCTAGATAGATCAGAGCATTGGACAATCATCAATGCCATGAAATTTAACAAGTCCAAATGCTGGACTCTGCACCTGTGACAGAGTAATGCCGGGCACAGGTATAAAATGGGAGAGGAGTGGCTGGAGAGCAGCCCTGCAGAAAGGGATCTGTGGGTGCTGGTCGACAGTAGGCTCAATATGAACTAGCAGTGTGCCCTGGCAGCCAAGAGGGCAAACCTCATCCTGGGGTGATTAGGAGCAATCTGATCTAGTGAAAGGTGTCCTTGCCTGTGTCAGGAGGATTGGAGTTTTAAAGGTCCCTTCCAACCCAAACCATATGATGTTTCTATGATGATGATCCAGAGAGCTGTGGCCCCTCCAACTACTGGTGCTAGGACCCTCACTCACTCCCGTAGCTGACACCACAGGCCTCAGGGTGCCTACACCCCTCAGTCTGACTCCAGTAGCTGGGCACCAAATTTCACTCACACACACAGAGGTCTCACCAGCAGCTGGCACCTGCACTTTTCAGCACGCATACACAGGGGACAGAAAGCATGATTAAGCAGATACAGTGCTTAGGAACATGGTTTAGTAGTGGACTTGGTAGTGTTAGGTTAATAGTTGGACTTGATGATCTTAAAAGTCTTGTAAATTAGTGTCACATTTACTAACCTCCAGTCAACTGGAATCTCCCCGTTTATCCAGGACTGCTGATAAATATCTTAGTGTTTCTCCCAAGTAGTCTGTCCCTGCTTTTGCCTTCTGTGTACTTCCTTTTTCTGTCTGATTGCAGTTTGGAACTCCATTTTCTTGGGTGGCACTCACCATTCCCCATCCAGTTCAGTCCACAGGAAGTTAATGCCAGCAGCAGCAGTAGTATTTGCTGCGTGCTAAGAGTGTGAGGCTTGTCAGGTCCTGGAGGATGTTTGAGGGGGTTTCTGGGCTTCAAACACCCTTGGAATGTGTATGTGGAGAGACTGGCCAGCAGGCGACAGGTCTCACAAAAAGGGCGGGTGAGAGTTGTGCCAGTGATCAGGGCGTGGTGCTGTAGGGAATGGTGCCTAGGAGGAATGACGCAGCAGTTTACGCAGCAGGTCAAGCAGAAGGGTGCGCAAGAAAGGCAGCACTTCCTAACAGTTATCAGGCTGCTTTCCTGCTCTGGTCACCCACAAGATTTGACTGTGACCCAGATGGTCACCCCAGCTAGCTGGTGGCCGTGCAAGCCTACCCAGCAGATTGAGGTCTCCAGGGAATTAGAAAGTCTACTAGGCAGTACTTTGGGATTGTCAGAAGCATAGTGGAAGAGAACAAGCAAGGGCTGTGCTCTGCAGCAGACAGGAATTGTCTACCTAGCCAGGCTAGCCTGGGACGAGTGGATGCATCCACTCAGAGAGAGCTTCCTATCAGGGAAGCTGCTGTCCAGGTGGAGGGCTGTGAAGACTGCACCTCATGCTCCTGGGTGGAGCATGGTGGAAGCTCCACCTGTGCAAGGTGCACTCTGGTGGAGTCACTCAGGCAGTGGGTGGAGGAAGCTGCAGGAGGAAGTCAGCAGGTTAGAATCATAGAATCCTTTAG
>NW_008587782.1:0-23105 GCF_000691845.1 Merops nubicus
CGGGCTCTGCTGCGCTGCCGGGCGCTCGGCCCCGCGGGTGTCTGCCCTGCAAACGATTTGGGAAGGTTTAAATGCGGTCAGATGGAAGGAAACTGTTCCTTACGAAGTGTCCCTGTTGCTTTCACTGTGTGCTTCCCTGTCACAGACAGCCTCTTGTTGGGAGCTTACACGTCGGGATAGAATGAAGTTGAATAAAGAGAACACATAAAATTTCTCTCACCTCTCAAAAATTAACACAAAATTTTGTTGCTTTGTCTTGGCTTCATTTTTCTTCTCCATAAGCTGTTTCTCCCTGATGGGCTTTGTTATCACTAATACTTAAAGGTAGATTTCATAGCAGCACGTCGTGCATCTGGTGTTATTAACTGCTTAAAGGGAAATCAGTCTATCAGATGAGAGTGAAGAATTGTTCTAACTATAGAAGGTCAAATTCTGAGCCTAAGCCAGTGATACTAACCCAAATTCCAGTTTTTAACAAATACAATCATTAGAGTGAAAAACCTTTTCATGTTTACTCTCTTGTTTTCAAACACAGGGCATCAGTGCAAAACAGAGAATGAATTCTTCACATCCGAAGTACATTTCAGTTCCTTCTCCACACACTTGCAACATGAGTAAAAAAAATGTTCCTCTGCAACCAGAATTCCACCCTGCCAACTGGAAAAGGCCGTCTGTAAATGAAGGGGGCTTTGCCTCAGGTCTTCAGGACTCCCTAGAGTCTGACTGGGAAAGCCTTGTGCGGGAGGCACAGTATCAGTTACAACTCCAGCAGAGGATTCACCAACATGAGGAGCTGGTGGGAGTGTATTCTGAGGAGCTGGAGAGGGACAGCTTGGAAGAAGACAGCTTGGAGGAGACGATTTTAGAAGAACAAGAAGGAGCCGAGTATGACACAAATCAACACACAAATACAACACAAAAGGATGATGGTAATGGCAGGTAAGGCTTAGGGGTTTAGGAGATGAGTTTAAAACTTCAACACTTTAAAGGTTTTAACACTTGACATCTTCAAGACCAGAGGGCTTAAGTTTTGTCCTTAAGGCTTTCATAAATCTCAAAATTTCCAGGGTTACTGTCACCTTTAGAAACGTTCTTTAGAAAGCATTAACTTGCTGCATGAAATAAAATTGAATTTGCTGTCGTGCACATAAAAGATTTAATGCTGTATAAATTGGGAATAATTCTCAAGTTTAAAGGGATTAAATTAAACCTGAAGTAATAATAATGTGCAGTTTCAATTTAATTGTCTACTTAAAATAAAATGGCAAACAAATGAAGGCTAAATGATTAATAGCATACTTTTATTCGCATCCTCAACAGGCAAAATGGCCAGTTATTGAATATTTTATTGTGAGTGCAAATGATGTTAATTGTACTAGAAACATGCTCTAATTTTTAGTAATTTTTTGACTGAATACTGTGGTGAATGTGAGGCTCTTCATTAAATGGAAATTTAATTTTATTTTGTTTGAACTTAGCCTAGTAAGTACTCAAATATAGTCCATTAACCAGAGCAAATATCACAGCATATACATATGAAACCCCCTCTCTACATCCATTACTAACCTCGGAATTTGAAGAGGAAACCCTGCATCTGTTGTCTACATACAACACTTCTGCTGATGAGTACAGAGTCCATCTAACCTTTGTATCGAGTTGGGGGGAGGAATAAAAGGTGCACTTTTTGTCTGCGGATGATTAGAGATGAAGGAGCTCTTCACACTCGTTTTGTTCCCCTGCGGTGACCTGGCCTGCATCCTACAATTGAGCTGCTGTGCACACATTTCAGCACAATAGAACTCTTTAGCATTATACTGTGTTATCTGAATCACTGCAATTATAGCACATATTTCTGTACTCATTTCAAATATATGGTCACCTATTTCTGTTTACCTGCGGTGTAGGACAACTCGGAATAATAATGTTTTCACCAGTGTAGATCATCTAATCTGGAGAACACTGGATGCCTGTCTGAAATGAAAAGCATTGCCAGAGAAAGAGATTTATTTCTTGATTAGGAGCCACTTGAAATATAGGCATAGGCATGTAACTTAGTTAGAAAGGATGCCTAAATAATATATGGAAATGGTAATATAATCACCTCTGCCACAGTTTGGGGAATCCAGCAGAGGGGTACGTTTCTGTTAACAGGAGTTGAAGAGTCGACCAGATTTCAGTGCCTGTAAGTGAATGTCACTCAAAGGCTCAGCATTTGTCAGTGCCCAAGAAACCAGGACTGTACTGCAGATCCAGTTAAGAAAAACAGTGTTAAAAGCTTTTTACTCCCATGCTCCTTACTCCTGCCATAGCTCCTCTTATGCCCAACCAAAGCTGCAGAACATTTCTCAGATTGCACAGTGAAATAATATAGAATTCATATAATTTATACATAAATAGCTTTGTGTTTCTTTTTTAAATAGGAAACAACAATCTGTGGACAAATATTTCAGCCTAAGGTACAATCCTAACTGGAAGAATACAAAAGAGGTAGCAGAATTTTCTGAGGCAGAAAAAGCTTGTGGAGTTGCTGGAAGAAGCAGCATGGATGCATTTTACCTCCTTTCCTGTGGCTTCCCAGAAGAAAAGAATCACCTGGAGGTCAGGTCACAGGATCCATTCTCAGAGCTTGGTACAGAATTACCAAATGCTGTGGCCAGCAATGAACCTTTCAGGCTACATACCAAAGGGAAGGAATCTGCAGATGGCTGTCATCTCAAAGGTAGTCCCAGTACATATGGCAGTGCTTTTTCTCTTCAGATTCAACAAGATCGACCAAAAAGAGAAAAAAAAAACTTTGTGGAAAAAAATAAACAGACTTTAGGATTCCATTCAGAGAAGATGAATTCCTACCTTCAGTTGCACAGTAAAAAGCAAGAAGCTCTTCAAGTACAGGTAGGTAACTTCCACATGGTTTTTAATGGACACAAACTGAGGACTCTCTACTGTAACAATGGAATAGCTCATGATCAGATTTGCAGAGAAAGTTGGTAGATTTACAATCTAATTACTTCTGATTCCCAGTGAGGATGTTGTTCACCCTTTACAGAAGAACTGGCAAGTCCTGAGTTACTCATATCCCCAGTGATGGCCTTGTTACAGCCTCATTAAGCTATATATATTCTTGGCTATGAAGCAGGTCACAGGGATGCTCTCTCACTAGTTTTAATCTTGATGCTAAAGAAGGGCTGTCTTCCTTCTATGGGATCTATGTTGCACCTTATCAGTGGTTCCTTTTTTGCTGCCTCTGATTTTTCCCCTGCTTGGACAACTCTGCTAAAAGCATGTTCCAAGTTTTGCCCAAGGCACCAAATAGAAATTGCTTCTAATATCCAGAACACTCACAATTTTTGATCTGCAGTAGGAAACCTTGATGTCATCATTTGGCTTTAAAGAAATGGGCTTAGTCTTTTTCTACCCTCATTGATCATAACAAAAAAGTGTCTGGGAAGTTTATAACTGAGTTTAAAAACCAGAAAACACATTGTGGTCACACTGCTAGGAAGGGCCATGCACACTCTTGCTTGTTCCTGTGGTTTAGGGCCACACATGTGGCAGTATCCAAGAAATATGTGTTAGATTTGGGTGGTCAGACAACCCTTGCCCCTTAGGAGCATTCTCAGCCAGGCCAAATGTTGTTTGACATCAGTCAGGAGCCACCAGTCACGTCCAGTACTTGGATTTGAAGGGCCTAGCTTTCTTATTGGCTGAAAAATGGCAGACAACTTGTCCTCAGGATTAAGTGGAAATGTAATTACAGTTCCTAATGAACGATTATACATGAGTTTGTTGCTTTTACTTGCTAGTTATTATGCATAATGGGAAGGTGGGAGTCATTGAATCACTCCATGAGTTGTAGCATAGAAAATTCTTAACTTGCAAAACTACAGAGACTTTCTGCTTCAAGTGACACATTTACCAAGGCTAATGAACAGTTGACACAACATTAGAGGGCATCTGCTGACTACATTACAAGGAGTGTAATGATGGACAAGTCTTTTTTTTCTAGCAGAGCTATTAAGAGCACTTGTTTTTTTCGGTTATAATTTGGTTGATGGTAAAAATAATTAGTGTAGATTGATGCTAATTAAAGCTGTGTTGATATGATTATGTTTACTATTTGGGGAATTCTGGAAATGTTTCAGATGTAAGCACTGGAGGCAGGGATCAGGACTTCATTGCCTAGACACTGTTCAAAGCTATGTAAAAATAAAAACAAAAAATCTCTTAAAATCAGGGATATGTTCTAAGGTTACCTCACTGAAGTAGCCATGGGGACAGCAGAGCTGTGACATAGCAGGAGCCAGGCAGCATGTGTGTAGAAAGGTGTGTTTCTTTCCTTGACAAGCTGATAGAGCCACAACATGACCAGCTAACTTTGTGGTTGCTGTGGACAGGCACAGGAAGAAGGACTTACCTCCCCTCTTCTTCATCGAGGCATCCATTACTCCATCTTGTTGGAGGGGTTGAAAAAAGGTGTGGTGGAAGCATCTTGTTGAGGAGAGCTGGCCCATGAGCCAGCTTTAGTCACCTCACCTGGATAAGCATATCAAAAGGGCCAAAACACCAAGTATGAGAAGAAGCAAACAAGCCACATGTCTTCTGCTGGAGCGACCAAACATGTCCTGAACACTGTTTTTTCCCCTAAACTGATTATTTTGAGCTTGGCAGGATATCGAAGCTGCTTTTAATATGTTCACTGTTGGCTGTCAGGTAGTGTGGTAATGAAGTAGCATTTACACTGAAGTCCTTTACCTAAATCTTTTTTCAGCTGACATAACATGAGGTAAAATCTTTGCAGCCTCATTCTTGCAAGATTTACAGCTGTTGCCTCTGTGCATACAGACTGCATGTACCAAAACATACCATAAACGTGTGTTGATCTGTGTATTTACTAATTTTTAAAGTCATTTATAAAGCATCAAGTTCTTTGCAGTGTTGCCTGATTCTTTAAGAACCCGATGATGCATTTCTTAGAGAGAGAGGGAGAAAAAGAAAGAAAGAGGGAGCAGTAGTGGCCTGCTCTAGCTCAGCTGTACTCACTAGGAGTTGCTTTTCCTACCTACAAGCCCCTTACTTCAAAGCAAGGAACATAATGTACAATTTTTTAATGGCTCTAGACCAAGGCACTCAGACTCTCTGTGCACTGCGCCTTACCTCAGTGTAAACACCTAATCAAGATTGCCCTCTCTCCAACAATAGCAGCCAAATGCAATTCGAGAACCACAAGCCTTTGAAGTCCTCCCTGCAAAGGCCGGTTTTCTAGTCTGGGATAATGACATGCCATGATTGCTGTCTTTGTTGTATCTTTTCAGTAGAGAAGCAATTATGGGCCTCAATTTAACAGAATAGGCATTACACAGCTTATGATTCTCAAAATGCAATTTCATTTGATCATTTTCTCAATTTGATTGGTATTAATAGAATAGTTCACAAAAAAATGCTGGCAGAGGTTGTGTCCTGTTCCTCTTTCAAAGAGATAATGTAGAAGTATGCTTTACCTGCCCAGCAAACTATCAATACACTGAGGCTGTTGGTTCCACCAAAAACATCCTGCTGACTGCAAAGCTCTCTCTAGCCACAGTTCAGGAAACCTGTGTGGTAACTTTTAATTTGTAAACTTTTCTAGTCACAACCAATAGAATCCGTGTCACCATTTAGAGCAACAATATCACCAGAAAACTCAGCAATAAGCCCTACCTGCCTTTTCCTAGTTGTCCTAATCCCTCACCCCCAGAGGTGAGAGGCTCAGCTCCCCAGAAGGATGTAACACCTCCTCCCTGATGTCACCATTAGGACTTTCAGTTAACAATTCTCTTGGCCACAAATATCTTCTCAGTGCCAGTGTTGCTCTACAGATGTGGTGCATAGATGCTTCTACCACAAGCATGAGTCCAGACCATAATTAGCTGTAGCCTCTACAGTGAGACTGCCTAATCACACACTTGCTATAGTAATTAACAGGATACTTTGGGACAACACAGGTATAAACAAAAAGTTCAAAAGCAAATTTTTTTCTCAGTCTTTCCCCAATGTATGTAGCCATAAATATTCTTGGTTTTCAGGTTGCTGATGCTAAAAGTGTTGATGAGGAACCCCTTCAGAGTGTCCTGCCATTCCAGACTGTGAAAATGGAGCCTGAAGACAAGTGGCACCTGAAAGCACAGCAGCTCAAGGTTCCTTTTTAATAGAACATAATTGATATATATTAAAAAATTAATATATATAAAAGCTGATAATAAATCCTTGTATATATATCAGTAGATAATCACCAAAATGTAATGCATATGCTGCTTTATTTACTGTATGATTTTAAATCAAAATAGATCCCAAATCCCAAGAAATCCTGAGCTCAAAGAATGTTATCTATTAAGGACATTATTTTCTTGATAATAATGCAAAAGCATGAATGAGTACATGGTCATGTTTGATAATTCATGAGGGTTCTGAGCTAGACCCTAACTACTGTTGCATTACTTGTCACAGAATCACAGAATGTTAGGGGTTGGTTGTCCCCTAAAATCCCTGTGAATATCAAAGGGTTATTAGAAAACAGAAAATGATAGAAGCAGAAGTTGCATTGACCTCCTCTGTACATATAAATCTAATAAAAAAGAGACCAGGTTATCACCACTGATGAAAAAACAAGAACTTCAGAACCAGAACTTCAAGGCAACTCGAATTTTTATTGGCAAACCTTGTTACTCTCCCTGTGTTACACATATTTGAAGTAATTCAGGCAGACTGTTTACATTCCCTGCTGTTCACTGCAAGCTGCACTTCTGTGAAGGACAAATGAGATTTTATGCTGCTGTTCATCGTGAGAGATGTGCTTCATATATATGGAATTTCAAAAGGTAGAAGGTATTTTACAGGGCTGCTCATCCCATTTAAATAGGAAAACATTGGCCTGGCCTCAGTTTGGCAGCAGTTTGTGCTTTCCACCAGCCACACAGTAGGCCAGAACATTAATTGTTACAGCAGAGGTTGTGCTAACAAATCATCATCTTGGCACCAGGAGTCAGGCTTCCCCAGTGCTAAAGCTTTCACCCAAACATCCTGCTCTATATGTGGATTTAATACCTACCATTAAGCAGTTATTCTGAGTGCATATGCTATGTAGTGATTGCAAGTGTTGCTAACAAAAGAACCCTGGAGAGACAGGAGGATGAAATGGAGGATTTTAGCACCGAGAAGGATTAAATGGACTGAGAATGGATTCATGTGTTCCCTAGAAGGAAAGCTGTGTCCTTCCTCAAAGCAGGTAACTCCTGATGCTGTAATTGAAAACTGACAGATCTTAAATAAACTCCACATTTAGTCAGGTTAGCTCAAGACAGTAGTCCTGGTGTGCTCAATTTCTTAAATTCTTATCATTTGGATAATGTTTTGCAGAATACAGGGCAGGGAGGAGCACTTGCTTTAGAAATGAAAGCATTTAAATCACTCATATCAGTCTGTTTCTACTGTGAGCCAGTCCAACAGTGTGTACATGGCCATCTTTTCCTGAAACTTAGCAGTTTACTTTCATTACAGGATAAAAAACAAGAATTGAGTTTTTTAAAAAATATTCTCCCCAGATGGTTGCCAGTGAGCTGCCACTTGTCCACAGCATTCGAAACAGGTAGTCTTGTGCATTGAAGGGCAGCTCTTTTTTCACCTCATTCAGATACAACTCCTTCATTCCATATTTACCACAGCATTATTTCTTAGTTATGAAGTAACTATTAAAAATTAACCATTTTTATAGTGTTCTGCTTCAGAATTTGACTCAGGCCCATTAAGCAAAGTTTTGATGGAGTATTTTGCATTGTCTGTGTAACACCTGAATAGCATCTGTGCTTCTGTTCTTGACTAGGGGTTCTGACATATTTTAATTTTGGGTTAAGTGTAGCCAGGCCACCACCTGCTATAACCATGAGCATAGGTTACCAAGTCAGGGGTAGACACAAGCAGCAAAGACAGGCTGTTCTCAATACCATACTAAACTGCAGGACACAGGTGCTTCTCCTTTTACACTTCATTCTCTACCAAGAGCTCATTTCTGAAACTACTTTCCATCATGATATTTGTTCATAATAAGGCAATAAAATGTTGCTATAACCCTTTTCTAGTTGTGGGTGTACCTTCAACAGGGGTGGCTGGCTCCATACATCCCTGGTTTGTAAAGGGACAGATGATGAGGCACTCCAGCCTGTTCAGGTAACTGTTCAAATTACCACATCAACACATGTTCCAAGTACATGTCCAGAGCTCAGCTTCACTGTAACCTGCACAGCTATTTAAGGGCTGTCTGAAATAACAATATTGTCCTGAATTGGAATCATAGAACAGATGATGTCCAGAGGTTCCTTCCAACCCCTACCATGTGATTCTGTCACATGTTGCCTTCTAGTCAAAGCATCAGTTAATGGGTTAATTTTTAGAGTTCTAAGAAATAACTACATGAAAGACATTGTGACAAGCAGACTTACCCCTACACTTGTTGTTCTTAATGAAAATATAAAATAGCAATCACTGAAATGCACCTCTACTTTTGATAACTTGTTTTAGGGTCACCAAAACAAGTCATCTCAGAGAAATAAAATAAAACCCAACCAGAATCTCAAAGGGAGACCTTCCCCAAGGAATGACAGCCAACAAACACCAGGAAGACCTGCAGAACCAAAGTCTTGGCATCACCAAATACCAGAGTTTCAGGCTGTTCCCATGCAGGCAGTGGAGCAAGACAACAGCAGCACACTGCAGAAATGGCCATATGCAAATCCTTCTCTTGGCCCTGACACTAATACAGCAGCAAATTCAGCTACTTGCTTAAATAACTTATCAAATTCAAGACATTTTCTTAATCAGGATTTTGCCACACCTACCTATCCTCTTCATCCAACATTACAACCTCTGCTGGGTAAAATTTATGTATCACCAGCATATACCAGCAAGGAGGACAAGAAATATCAGCATGATTCTTCACATGGACTTCCACAGGACCAGCAACATTTGTACAACCGTGTCACTGTGCAGCTTTTTGGAAGAGATGACAGTACCAGTGGCCCAGCAGATCCAAACCAGAGGAATATTTCATCTGCTTTTAATGCCAGTTTTCAAGAACTGCCAAAGGACCAAGTATCACTCCAGGATTGCAAAAGACAGATCTATGCAGATAAAAGGTATCAGAACTATGCTGTCCATAGTTTATGGTAAGGATATAAGTGATGAAACAGTATTGTCATCATACTACAATGCCCAGAAAAAATATAAATGTTTTAAAATCCAAAGTATAAAATTATTTTGCTACAAAGTTGCCACTATAGATTACTACAAACTTAAGACTCATTTTAACTATTGATTTTTAAATATGGTGTTGGGAAAAGACAGTTCTGCACTTCAGGCTCTCTTGCACATAGAGTTTTTCACAATTCAAAGCTTCCTTCTGAAAGGCTAGAAGGTGAATTTTAAAAAATAGGTAGCAAAGAGCACTGTGCATAAACCCAACTGTACTGCACCTGCACAGAGCTGTATCAAAACTTGCCTTGCAGGGTGACAATCCAGAGTCATTCCAGTGCCTGTCCAGGCTCACTACATTTGGGGAAGGGCATGAAAATCCTCAGCTATATAGAGTTTCACCTGCCTTGATAAAAATGAAGGTTTTATGTCATATAGACAATACTTTCAGTACTCAGCAGGCCCAATCCAAAGCCATTTCAAGGCAGTTTTCACTGGCCTAAGCAAGCTCTGTGTCAGGCTGGAAGTTTCCCCATCTATAATATTTCCATTTATTTTAAAGAGTTTCCATACAGTTGGGTAAAGGAAAGGCAGTCACTGTGAAACACCTCTTTTTCCATCCTCCTCTTCCCAGTATGTTCCATGAGCAAGAATCACTCTGTGTACAAACTGCTTGTTGAGATATCTGCTGCATACAGATAAAGATTCTTATTTTTCCCCCTCTTGTTTTTTTTTGAGGCCTTCTCAGTCTTCTGTTCACAGTTCACCAGCAGCCCCTTGTACAACCTCCCAGCTCACACAATCGATGGAGCAACATCACCAAGAAACCACTCGTGTGGCAGAAGCTCACTTCACTGACAGGCACTTGTTCAGCCTGCTTCCACATATAATCCCCCAGGTAGAAGGTGGTTCAGAGGCAGATCCAGAGAGCAGTGAAGGAGATCCAGTGAACATAATGCAAAGCAGCTCAGAAGGATATGTCATGCAAATGGGAAAGCAAAACCAGCCTAAAGTCAGCAAGAAGGTAAGCAAATAGAGGTGGGTTAGGCAGTTTTACTCAAAGGGAGAAACAGAAATGTAACAGTTTTTCCTTAATAAGCTAAAGGTCTTAAAAAAAAACCCAAACAAACAAACAAAAGAAGAGGGACTGAGAAATATTCCATTGCTACAGAGAGCACACTGACAGACACTGACTTGCCCAGAGCATTCAAAACCAAGGAAACAGACACTAAAATCATTTTAGGCTAAAGAGCAAGGCAGTTCACCACCTCTCCCTGTGTCCCTTTCAGTCTTGATTAGCTCTAAGAACACACAGAGCAATGTTTGTCCTTTAAGTTATCCAGTGATAAAATGATTTAGAATAAAGCTATTTGTGTAAAGCAGCAGGTAGCCAGTCCTCAGATCTGAGCAAACCATTATCCTGGTCATGCTCATTTGCTGTCCAATTCAAATCTTCTGGTTTCCAAGGGAATCAAACTGAACAACCACAAACTTAGAGGATTTGTAAAACTAATGGTATAAACAGCATTGCAAGTCTCCTGATGATCCCATTTTGGTCCTTATTAAAACCTGGCTCTTTTTGTTTCTTCTGTGTGTCCAGTCTCCTGCAGTAACCAGTTAACACAGATGCAGTGGAACAGCACAGAGATATCTCTGTGTGTCCATGACAAATTAAATGTTTAAGAAGTTAGCTCCAAGTCTCAAGGCAGACAAACTAAGCTGGAATAATTACTGATGTGTTTCATCTAGGAGGCAGTTTGTGTGTTGCTGCTTGAATGCCTCTAAGAAGAATTAGCTGGATTATGATAGTAACTGAAGGGCAGATTTCCTTCCCTTTCTGTTCCCCTGAGTTGAAACCATTGTTTCTGCCCCATATTTTCAGTAGCTTTCTCACGCTTCATATGTGAGGAATGCCACAGAGAATAAGACTGCTTATGTGTCACAGAAAAATCCATCTTTTCCTAAGAAATAAATGCAGTCATACTCACCACATGAAGTGAGAAAACCCTGTTTGGAAACAGCTAAATGATTATATCTTCATAGTACCTTACATTAAAAGTTAGGTGTAAGCATATCACAAAAGATTAGGGGGAACTGACACAGAGAAACATCAAATAGAAAATCCAGTCCATAGAATCAGCTTGTCTGCAGTTGAGTTCAACATGAACATGCCCTCTGAAGAAATACACATTTTATTTGCCTAAAGAAACTTCTTAGGATTTCTGCATTACTCTGTGATACAAATTACTACAGGGCTGATCATAATGAGTTTCCAGTGACAAGTTTTTAAAGCATAGTCCACTTCTAACAGTTAATCTAGTGTTCTTGAAAGAGATTAAAAAGATTCTGGAAGTATTGGGGTGTCTGTATGAATGTCATGAAGTATTGAAATGGCATCATCCATCACTCATCTGCTGTCTTCCCTCTGCACTTGCAGCACAGCAAAAACTTTACAAGACATGTATTTTTCAACTGCTGTGAACAATTTTCCATTGCAGTTTTGAGAACAAAGAAAGGTTATTATCACTAATAACATTTGCCTATTTTTTTAACTACCAAAATCAGGTAACTTTCATCTACTTCTCTTATAACAGTTTCTTTGGAGTCATTCTAATAACAGTCAACTGGGTCACTTTAACCTGTTTAACAATAAAGCTCACAATAGATCATTTTTGACTGAGAAATTATTGCTTTGTGATTTGGATGATTGGCAATTACCCACCTAGATTCAAAGGAAATACAGTTTAATTTGCCTTGTGCAAGGAACTCTTTTTTTTTTGGTCACTTACAATCCTTAAAATGAGACATGCTAGAGATAAGACTAAGACTGCAAGTTGAATCCTCCTCTTATCTTGGGTGTCCACTACAAGACTTGCTTTAATGATGCTCTCTGTAAGATCATGTAAAGGAAAATGTGTCAGTGCTGTTTGTTTTTCAGCCATATAACTCAAAGCCCCACATAAATCTGAATGTGAAGCTTGGAGGCCTTGGACCTGACTATGAAGCAGTCAAAGAGAAAGTAAGTGGTCCTTATTACATGGTCTGCCTTTCAGGTGAACTTAGGAAGGGGAGAATGGCAAAAAAATCACTGCTGAGAAGCAACTCTGATTTGTCTGGTACTTTATCTCCATTCTGTCTAGGTCTAGCTTGAGATCCTAAGGGGAGATTTAGGTGAGAGACAACTGTATTGTGGATAGTTCTAACCCTCTAATTTTGTAGTTCCAGAAACAGGGAGTAGTTCACAGAACTCAACAGGGCTAATTGCATATCAGTAATACACACTCATGATTGAGTTCCATTGTCATTCCCAGTGTAGGAGGTTTGCCCAGCCTTCAAAGTGGAAGTAAAAGAAGTTGTTGTGTAAACACAAGAAGAAAATTGCTGGATATTGAAATGGAGACAGTGTGTTCACAACAAGTATCTGATGAACTGGTATCATTTGACCTGTTCTCTGCTGATAATGAAACATTCAGAATAAAGATGAACCTGTTGCATTTCTTTTGAGCTCTATCCTCAATACAGTCCTAGAAAAAGCTCTTAAAAGTGAAGTGACTAAAAAAGCTGTGCCATTTATCAGGATTTCCTGTTGTGTTCTGCTGTGGAATGATCAATAGCATAGCCAGGTTAAACAGCAACAGAGGTCTAAATGGAAGACTCTTAAGTGGAAGAAATGTTTCATTGATGGATCCACCAAGATATTTGATTAACCATACACTTTTTTTTTGCCTTTTGTCAGAAAGAAAAGTTAAAGCAGCAAAAGGAGTATGCAAAGCAAATTCAGGAGCACAATATGAAGAGCATCGCTTTGGTTCAGAGGCTACCCACAAAACCCCAGGTCACATCTTCAGTGTCCAGACAGAAGGTAAGAATTGTCCCTTTAAAATGCATGCAGGGAGAGATTCTGGACTTGGCACAAGGGAAAAGCAAAGCATACATTTAACTCACAGCAGTCTAAAACAGCTTCTCCGTTGTGGTTTTCTTTTGACGACTCTAAGGACTTCTGCTCTCATGGGATCCTGGCAGGGGCTGTAGATGTCTGCAAGGAGTTGCTGATTTCTTCCCCAACAGCAGTCCATGCATCTGCCTTGCATTTTGTGAGATTACACCAAGTGGAAACAGAGCAGCACTCCACCCAGACTACCAGTGCTCAGCTTGGCTTAAACAGCCAGTGATGTTTTCCTGGGGGATGGGTGGGAATAGAGGAGAGTGGGATCCCTCCAGGAACGTTACACCATGCAGCACATCCTCTGCTCCTCAGGAGCAGCAGAGGCCACACTACTGCAGAGTGCACTCCTCTAATGGACCACAGATATTCTCTTGTTAGTCTATTATCCACCTGCCTGTCAGTCTCACTCACAAACTCTTTTCACTTCAGCTGCATAGCTACAGTAATTTGTCTTATTTTTCAAGCCCATACAACATCACTTTAGCCTTCACTGCCCTTCAGAATAGCCTGAACAAGCAAGGACTGACTACATGACAGTGGCATACATAAGCAAAGGGAGCACCTTTTCCCTATAGCAGGAAGTAATAAAGCTCTGGAAATAGCACATATTTTATCCAGTTGGTTCTGCAGGGGCTCACCTGTCTGGTGCTGAAAGCACACTGGCAGATATTTCTCCAAGGTGACAAACAGGAACTTGAGTAGCTTCCAAATACATGCAACTGAAACACAGACACTGAAATATGTCCCAGGTTAAACCAGGGCTCTCTCAGTTTCAGGATTTCTGTAATACCATTTCCATTCCATCTGCAAGACAGCTTTCTGGGTTCCACACATCATTCCATACCACTGGGCACTCTTACAGGTGTCTCTGCTCTGCATTCCTCTTCCCTCATAGCCCTGCTCAGCTTCAGTGAAACATGTCAGATCTAGAACAAAAGCTTGAGCACTCTTTTTATTTGTAATAGTTGAGCCTATCATGCAGTAGACCCTAAGCCCAATTAGACAGAACCTACATAGTTCTACAGGCAATATCATCTCTATATTTAGTCTTTATTTAGTTTTATTTCTAGAAATATATTTCTAAGTCGATATTTAGTTTTATTTTGTGCTGCTGTTCATATTCTCAGTATAGCATGTGTGGGTCCTGTGAAGATTGGGTGTTACTGGTAAAGAAATTTCCAGTCACAGTAGAATATTCATGGGTGTAACAGAGGGAACTGGGGTTGTTTAGCCTGGAGAGGAGGAGGCTGAGGGGAGATCTTCTGCCTCTCTACAACTCCTTGAAAGGAGGTTGTAGTGAGGTGGGTGTTGTTCTCTTCTCCCAAATAATGAGTGATAGGACAAGAGGAATTGGGCTGAAGCTGCTCCAGGGGAGGTTTTGATTGGATGTTAAGAAGAATTTCTTCCCTGCAAGAGTGATGAGGCCCAGGCTGCCCAGGGAGGTGCTGGAGTCCCCAGCCCTGGAGGGGTTCAAAAAACATGTAGATGTGGCACCTGGGAACAAGGTTTAGTGGTCATAGTGGTGTTGGGTGATGGTTGGACTTGCTGATCTTAGAGGTCTTTTCCAACCTGATCCTATGATGCTGTTTTCTCTAAATCAGTTACCCCAAATTTCATGTTTTTAGGCACTTGAATATGCTAAGAAGATTCCTAGACCAAAGACTTTCATGGCAAGACGCTCAGATGAAGAGGTGAAGGAGGAAGGAGTTCTACCACAGATTTTAAATGGAGACAGATTACCTCAAATTGCATCCTTGGAATCTTTGCAAAACAGACACGAGAAGGAGAAGCAAGTTGTAGCTGCTTTCAGAACCCTTCATATTTTATAGGTATTTTGAAACCATTAGGGATATCTTCAAGGCAAAAATGTCTGTACTATTTAATTATGAACTATGACTATCACATAGAGATTTACCTTTCCATTGAAATATAGACTAGCTTGAGTTTAATCAATGTTAAATTTTAGAATCAGTTCTACTAGAGCTTATTTTTTCAAGTGTAAACAGTTGCATATGCAGCATTTTAAATATTATCATTTCTGTTGTTATTTTTCTTTGAAATCAACTGATCCTGCAGTTGCATCTTTTAGACTATTCAGCTGTTGCCTTGTCACAGGTGGATCATTTTTAGATATGCCCAACATATGGGTGTATCTACACAAAATTAAAAATAAACATCAGCTTTATTTGATTATCTTAATACTGGCAATGTTTTTCTTTTTGAAGGGCAGAGGATACTTTGACAAACTGTCCAGAAATAAAGCCCAAAATAATACATTGCTTGCAAGAAAGAGAACAAAAATGGGCACCAACCACAGCAGTTGGTAATGGTATAATGCCAATTTTCAGATGTTACTCCATTATCTACTAGTGAATAATCATCACATCGAGACCAAAATTTTGAAATTTTGTCATCTGGGACAAGAAAATTCAAAACAAGTACTGGCTGATCATGCAGACAATCTGTTATTAGCCAGAAACAGTAAGAAAACATATTAACTAAGGATAATTGAGAGCTACATGTTTGAGAGGAAATAGCTTTTAACAGATTAAATCTATAAAAATAACAACAAACAGATGGGTTGCTTATGATGGTTCCATTTCTTTAACTTAGTAAATTATTAATTAAGTCAACACATGAAACATTAAATTAGAACATAAAGGAAGGGAATTTTGAAGAACACATACTAAAATCTCTTAGAAAATAGGCTAGTTAAAATAAAAAAAAAACAAAACACTAAAGTTATGTGTAATTGCTTTATCCAATTTATTAGCTCCTCCTTTGTGTGGGAGGAAAGAATTAGTCTTTGGGGGGAAAAAAAGAGTTTCAGCCTCCTTAAAGGAGGCTAACAATGGAAAGGTGAGGTGGAAAAGTCCTTTGCTGGAAAAGTCCTACACTTTTCATTCTACAGAGTCCTGGGTGAGCTTGACCTAGCTCCTACAGTCCTCAGGATGCCTCATTCCTCATGGAAATGGAAATACACCCTGCAGGAGCTCCAGTCGTGCTCCCAACCTAATGTGGGAAAAATTAATCCCCATACTTTGTCTGTCCATCATGGAAAAAGGTTGTGTTCCCTTCTTCAAAATCCTGCTGACCCACCTCAGAGATAGGAAGCTCTCCATCCTGTTGGTGGCCTGTTAGTCTTCAGAGGTGGAAATCTGTGACACACATGATCTCTGGGGGAAACCTGGTGGAAGAAGTGTCTTCCAGTGCAGGGTGGAAGTCAGTCAGTGGAGGGTGGAGTGTGGGTCAGGTTGCAGGGGAAATGTTTTGCATATCAAAGTGTGGAGTGCAGCTTCTGGAGCAGGGCCATCCTCTGCCTCAGCCTCCTTTCTCCTCACCTTTGGGAACTGCATTTGCCCCTCCTAGAGCATGCATGCCTGTGGTACCATCCATCAAGCCAGACTGGGTAAATGTTTCCATGCTCTGCCAGTTGATGCTTTTCTACTTTTATTTTTAAACCAAATGGTAACACTTTGAAGCATTTCTGATTAGGGAACCTCAACTTGTTGTTTCTGCTTAAAAGTGATAATCCTCCCTTAATACAAACCTCAAGTACCTATTTTAATGAAACCTTCAGATGAATATCAAAGAGCTATTTACTCGTATCTAATATTTTAATTAGATTATATTCTCAATTTAACCCATTAAACCCCCTTTGATGATCTCCATGTTCAGTGTTTAGCCCCAGATGCTGGAGGTAATGAATACTGGACCTTTGATTTAATGAGAACTTCTGCCTTTCCAGCCTGACTCCCTTTGTATCCCCCTTTTTTATTTTCTGAGCTATAGAATCCAGTTAATTGAAGAAGTCTCTTACCACCACACATTAAGGAACCTAAATTAGCATCCCTTTTCTGATTAGAAAATGCAAGCAGACATTTTCTCTTTGATCTGAGGATTGAGTTGAAGTAGGCAACAGCCCCCTGAAAATGAGCTGATGGCCTTATTATTGGGCTGCCATGCAGATGCGTCCATGTGGTGCAAAATGCTTAATGTCTTAATTGATCACCTTCCTCCCTGTCTGTCATCCTCCTACCTTTTAGAGCTCCCATAAATTAGGGTGATCTTTCTGGGTGGGTAGGGTGTTTCATCTGGTTTGGGTTTTTTCATAGATCAACAAACTTTTAGGAAGCATTTAACTCCTACCCCCACGCTAGAGTAGAAGCCACATGATGCTGCATTGGGGGGAGGTTTTTTTAAAAAAACACTAACCATGATCTTCTCCCAAACCATATGGAAAGGACTGCTGGGTTTTTTTTTTTCTTCTCCCAGAAAAAGACATTATTTGCAGTATATGTGCAAAGAAAATCTTTTGATCTGCCTCAATACTAATGCAAATTTTTTCCTGCACCTAACAGACACGGTGGCACAAAAAGGGACCATACAAGTAAATGATGAGCATCCATCTGCTTAAAAGCAAAGGCCAAAACTTAATGGCTTTCAAATTAGGAAGGCAAGGAATTTAAATATGAAATAGGCCTTGAATTTTGCATTAAGCATTCAGGGAGAGATTGAGCTGGAGTGGTACCTGCCTGCCACAGTCACATGGCTCCAGCACAGCTATCCCTGAGCACAGTGTTACCCTGAGCACAGGCTGCCTCCACAGCAGCAGAAATGTATCCCACCCAACAGAACTTCCCAACATTTACCTGGAAGGCCCTTTCTGGTGCCACCATTTCTTAATATTTTAGATTCAGGAAGTGTAGAAGCTGAGACCAACTTCAGTGATCGAGGACCCAGGGTCAGTTCTACTCAGGAGCAATGCTGCTGCAAGAGCATCACCATCAGATTTCTTTCAGAGATAACAAAATGGGCTTCCACCACCATCTCACAAAAGGTATGAACAGGTGGCTGCTGACTCTGACAAAAACATCATGGTTTACCAGTTAAAAAGCAGTCCATAAGGTCGAGCCTTTTAAACCATGTTCCATCATTACATCTCTAAAGATGAACTGTCAGAGATGAGGGTTGTAAACCAGGTGAGATTCTGTCTAACTCCTGCAGTCACTGGATACTTCAAATAGGCATGAACAAGCTGTAAAGTCCAGACAGATCACAAGCCAGGCCTTTGATCATTGTTATCTCTTGTTAGGGATCATTTCTACAGTAAATTATAAAAGCACAAATATGTGTTTTTGCCTTACTTTGCATGTTGCCCAAACCTAAGTGCTCTCCAGATGAGACTAAGCCAGCACGTGAAGAAAGGACCAACTCTTGTGACTGTGAGAAAGAGCTCTAGATGCAAAAAATCCCCTAGGTAAAGGCAGTGAATCTCCACTGGTGACAGCTGGCAAGAGTGAGTTAAAGCAGCCTGCCTTCCAGAACAGCCAGCTTTGAACAGAGGTGGTGCAGAGCCAAAAACCCGGATAGAGCAGATGCTAAAGAAGCATCCAGCAGCTCAGCAGGAGCTTTGCATAATCGTGGGTGCAGACAGGCAGCTGCAGGTAATACCACAGGGCTAGTTTTTGGGGTGTCATAGGAGCACTTAGGGGTTTGTTCCAGTGGTCACAGCAAAGCCAACAAGATACACAGCACTGGAGGATATTGAGTCTTTAGGAAAGCAAGTTGAGCAGCCCCAGGAAGAAGTGAGTCACAGAATTTGGTCAGCTTGCCTTTGCTCCTGGCACTTCAGAAACCTCTGTCATAGTTACCTCATTATCATGAGTTAAAAACAACTTTTTCCTGAGAAGACTATCAGTACCCAAACAAGTAGGAAAGGCACTGCAGTCCCCTGTGGGATCACCCTTTCTTCTCTTCAGTGTACTCCTTACAGCAGCCTGCCCTCATCACCAAATGCATGTACTGCTAGAGCTGCATGAGTACTGAGTGTGTCAGCAGCTGGAGCCACCCCAGGGGTACCTCCAGCAGTGGAGCTAGAAGTGTTTCATCTAAGCTTATTATGTTACAGAAACAAGATAAATCCAAGGCAGAAATAAGCCACTTTTTAATCTGAGACCATCCGAGCAGGAGTTTGCAATTAATTAAGGTGATGCTATTTCTTACTGTGAATAGAACAGAGGAAGAACAAAATCCCCAGTTCAGGAGGCTGCAACACTCAGGAGTTTGCAGTGGAATCTCTCTAGGTTCCTCTACCCCTCCACTGCTTCTCACCATGGCCCACGCCTGCCAAAACTTCACTGGAGAAAACCAGTGGAAAAAAAAGCATAAAGACCATCAGCCAGCAGAGACAAACCATGAGAGGAAGGTGTAGAAAGAGTTTTACCCAGCACAGATTACTTGCTGTGCCTGGCCACAGGGTCTTTCCACCTTCCCACAGCGACAGCCCATGGTATTTTTAGGGCTGACACTACACGTGTGTTTAATAGTAAGACTTGCTAAATTATTCACTCTATAACTGCCCCTACAGCCTGTATGCCTGATCTGCTTTTACATACCTCTGCCTGTAGAAGGGCAAAACTTGGCTTTGAACTATTATACAGTCCCAAAAAAGTTAAGGGCACCATACAGGGAAATGCTTGAATTCAAAACAGAAAATGAAGGTTCATGGAAGGATTTTATAGACCATTTTTTAATTTTCTTTCATGAAAACAACAAACATTAACCACTTTGCTGTTAAAAGAAATTAACAGGAAACCATTTAAAAAAAGAATAAAGTTAATGAAAATCAATACTTCAGTGGATTTCTTGAAAAATAGGACATTTACCAAGATTTCCTATTTCCAGCAATTATTTTTTCCAAGCCATTTCCACCCCAGCATTTCCCAAACATGTAAATATTTTTAAAAAAAAAGAAAAAAAGGAGTGATAGCTCTAAACAATCTCTCCCTTGCTCCTCAAGGTTCTTGGGGAGAACAGCAAAAGGGACAGAGCTGGAAAAAGTCAGTAGCTGTCACTGAGTAAGTCAGGACCCAGGAATAAAAACTCATTTCACTTGCTCACAGAGAAAAAATTCTGAAATAAACAAACAAAATGCCTCTCCAGCTCTTCCTTCTTCCCAGGACCCTCTCCACACATGATAACCTCTTCCCAAAAGCTTCCCCAGACTGTCTAAAAGCTGCAACCTCCTGTCAGCAGCCTGGCAGGTCCTGCTTGCCAGCCTGGAAGGAGTTGGATGGTGAGAGATGTCTCAGGGAGTGACTATTTCCTTCCCCTGTCTCAGGGATTTAGCTCCTGTTTGCACCAAATTCCTGGGATGAGCAGCCTGTTCCTAAAGCCTTTTTCTGTTACCTGCAGGGCTCAGTGCAGTGTCCAGGCTGGGATGGGGACTTACCAGGGGTTGGGTGGTTCACATGCTGCATGTATTTGTCACTGAGATTCACAGCCATCAGTGGCTTTGATTTTAAACATGATTCTAATTTTAAATGTTTGCCAAGTAGCCTAGAACCACGAAGAGATGAAGACATCTGCATGTATTTATCACTGAGGTTGACAGCAATCAGTGGCTTTGATTTTAAATGTGATTGTAATTTTAAATGTTGCCAAGGAGCCTAGAACCACGAAGAGATGAAGACAGGTGCCTGTTCAGGGATTTTATCTTATTTTATTGATCATCCCAAATACTTTGTGAAAATTAAAGTTCCTGTAGTGGCAGGGGAGAGGCAGTGGAGACTTGAGTGTTATTTCATTTGTATTAGATACAAATCCATATTTGCTATATGTATTTTAAATGTGATGCTGGTGGCAAAAGGTCTTTGTCACACCTCTGTGCCCCAGAGAAATCACGGCACGTTGCTGCTAGAGGGGTCCACAAACGTGGACCTCCCCAGGGTACTGAGGTGAGTATACCTGTGGGGTTTATCTGCCCCAGCCTCACTTGCAGTCACCTGCAGCACTGTTTGGGTGGTGGCACAGTACAGTCCTGAGCTGCAGAGCCTCTTCCTGGGCATACTCCCAGTGCCTGCACCTGAATCCCAGGATCCTTCCCTCCCTCCAGAACCCCCATCAGACTATAACTATTGCCAGCCCCCGGGGGTGAAACACCCCAGGCACTGGAGTGGAAGTGAGCACTCACTGCTGGGGCCTTCAGCTCAGGAGTTTACTTGGCTGCACAGCATCTGATCCCACTCCTCGAGCTGTGCTGGGAGGGCAGAGCCTGGCAGTGCCCAGCAGCTGACACCACCGTTTGCCTGACATCCATTCCATGCCTTCCCAAAGAGCAATGTAAACACACAGAGGAGGGAAAAGTTGCTTTTTTTGTGTCTGTGCCAAAAAACTCCTCTCACTTTTGCATCTTCATCTCCTACTCTTACCTTCCCCTGCCTTTTTTTAATTCGTATTCCACGCAGCTTAGAGTATTTTTACACACCTTAGTCTTTAGTAATAAGACAGCATGAAAAATTCTTTGCACAAGGAAAACAAACCACACACAAATGTAAAGAAACAGGATTTTTAATATCCCTTATCCTTCAGGTGCCATTTTTTTTAATTGCAACTTTATACTTGCTCCTAGTACTCTCTCTCACTAAGCTCAATTTTGTTATTTGTTTCTCTAAACACATTGCTGCCCAATCCTATTATTGAAGTCACTGACCCACAGCCAGGCCAGCTCTGAGATGGGCATCTGTACGTCACACTGCACTGTGCAGAGCCCAGCCCTCGGAGCAGCAGCAGCAGACAAGGTCAGAAAAAAACCTATCATATAAATATCACCATAGAGCTTCTCTTTGATACCACTTTTAATAGTTCCTAGTGAGACGCACGCTTTGGGGGAGGCTGACAGTCAGCACAGAGCAACAGGGACAAAACACTTGGTGGGCAACTGAATTTGAACACATGAGAGCATCCAATCAAAAGGTTTTGGAGAGAGTTTTTCCATCACCTCCCTGCTCGCAGCCAGGTAGGTGCTGAGAGAAGGGAAGAGCCACAGAGCTGGGAGAAGCATTTCCAGCCAGCCACACAGCACCCCGAGCTCGGCTCTCCACAGGGCTTCACATCACACCCGGGCTTCAGGAGGAAATCAGTTGGCTTTACCTCCTGAATTCGCATTTTTAGGGAGGTGGGTGGCGTTTCAGCAGAATTTGTTGATGAGAATTATTGTTCTGGAGGTATTTCTGAACACCATATAAAAGACAACCGGGCGTTTTCTGGGCAGATGGTTGGGCATGGAGTATTTCCCACATCCACACACAAACACACACGTGATCTTTGTTATTTAACGGGTGAAAAACAAAGGGAAACACGCGAAAAGGAAGCAAACATACACATTTCAATAATCTGTATTTTATGTATTAAACAGGGACACATTTTCCCCTCTCAAAACCGCATGTCCCGTAATCCAAAATGCCCTGAAAGTGCTAATGACACCAAACCACCAAATTAACTTGCCGTAAAACAAAAAAAAAATTAAAAAAAAAGAAGGAAAAAACCCCAGCAACCTAACGACAGACCGACAGAGAGCATGGGAGCAAGCAGGTTTTTTTCCTCCAGGTTTTTACCGAGGAAAGCCCCAGCCCTCCCTGGCTGCGGAGCCTCCCACTGTATTTGCCAACCAGCAGCTCATTCGGAAAATAAAAATAATATTAAAAAAAATAATTTACCTGGAAATTAAAACCATTTCCCGGGCAGGAAGATAAAGGCAATGCGAGCACGGACGGGGACTGCTCCATCTGCAAGACGGAGCTCAGAGAGGCTTTGGGGCGGATGCAGGCGAGGGAAAAACAGGAGCCAAACACGGGACCAGCTCTGGGGCACTCTGAGAGGAAAAGAAAAGTATCCGGGAGGTGATTCGCACCTGGAAGCCGTGAAGGAATCAGGCTGCCCATGCAGGTGCTTCTCCAAGCTGTAGAAAATCTCCCTTAGTCGTCGGGATTGCGTTTGCTCCGAGCAGCCCTGGCAGGATCTAGTTATTCGTGACGCCCCCCACTTCCCTTCCCCATATCGGAAACAAATCAACGGCGGTTTTGGTCTTACCTGTTTCTTTGGAGAGCATTTCTACAATTTATTATATGGTTTTTTTTTAGTATAGGGGTGTCCTGGA
>NW_008587783.1:0-414 GCF_000691845.1 Merops nubicus
GGGGCGGGAGCCTCGCCGCCCTCTCCTCACCCTTGTGTGAGAAGAGAGTTGCCCCCGTCCAACTGCTGTCGGGCAGTGGGAGCTCCCCGGGGCGTCCCCAAATCGTGACGGTTGGTCCCCACGAGCCGAGGCTGGGCCTGGGAGGGAGGGCCAGGGGCTGGGTTGGGGACATCTGACATCTGGGGACATTTGTTGCGGAGCTGGAAAGCAACAGGGAGCGATGTGAGATGTGCCACGGGGGAGGATGGGGATGCGGGAGCGGGGTGCCGTGCGGTGCTGCTGAGCAAAGGCTGCTGCCTCCTCCCGCGCACCCAGTCACTAGGAGGAGGAGGATGAGGAGGAGGAGGGACGGGAGCGGAGCCTTTCGCTGAATACTGATCGGCTCCTCCCGACCGTCCTCCCTCCCCCAACACC
>NW_008587783.1:465-19898 GCF_000691845.1 Merops nubicus
TCGTTAGCTGCAGCTCAGCTCCATCCACCCCCTCTCCTCCCTCCTGCCTTGCACCAGTGACCCCCTCCCCGGAGGAACTGGGGCAGAAGTGACTGGGACGTGGGCGGACAGGGCGCAAGGAGACGAGCATCACCCCTCGCTGAACATCAGAATAATTGTCCCCCGCCGCAGCAGACCCGTTGAGGCGGGAGCAGGTGGGGGGACCTGTGACAAGGGGCCGGGAGGTGTTTGGCATCTCTGTGGGCACAGGCTCGGGCGGGTGGCTTTCCAGGAAGGTCCTTGTCACGCTGGGGCAGGTTGCGTGGCAGCATGCGGCCCCGTGTTGGGTCAGCAGGTGTGTGCAGGGACAGCCTGTCGCTTGTCACCGTGTCCTTTGGGAGGGCTGGGAGAAGAGGGACACCCCGTCGTGTTGTGCTGTGGAGGACATGATGCCTGTTGCTGCTGGAAAGAGCTTGTCCCAACCCCCTCCTGCTGGGAGCACGGGGCTCTTCTCCACTGCTGCGTTAGCGCTGGCGTGAGCCATCGGATGCTGTGAGCATCTTGCTCCTCTTGCCTCTTCCAAAACCCAGTAGATGCTCGATGAGCAAGAGCAGCTTGTTCTCCAGAGCCTGGTCCTCCTGGCCCAGCTCTTGTTGGAGGGTGAACCCTGCTCAGCCTGTGCTGACACAGAGTGGGAGCAGAGCTGGATCCGTCTCTCATGGGTGTTCTCCAAACCAAGAGAAATCCGATAGGTCCCAGGTCTTTTTCATAAGGTTTTGATTTCACCCTCGTGCTTTGATTGGTGTGCAGCAAGGCACTTTGATACCCTCCTGAGCAGCTGGACAACTTTGCCTACAAACACTCAGATACTTCAGGTTCAGTCTTCAGCTTATTCTTCCATGAACATTTAGCTTCTCTATCAAAACACCTTTCCACAGGGGAGAGCTTTAGCAGTGCAGTATTTCGTTGATGTAGCTAACAGTCGTGGAGCTGTAATGTTGTTTGAAATGATGATTTTTGTGCCATTTCTCTCAGAGTTTTGGAGATCAGGGTGTGAGCTGTGCCTGCCTTGCGCGAGCTACTTTTGCTGCAGGGGTTTCCTGCTGTTCCCTGATGTTTGCTTGTCAGGGGAGGGGAAAAGAGGCTGTTGAGTCAAATGTGGCTGTATGGAATAACTGAGGGAGTGATTTCAGAGCTCAGATTGCTCCCTAAGGTGGAACAAAATCAAGGGGAGAGGCCATGGACATTTTAGGCTTTATCCCAGGTGGGGCTGGGCGTTAGGAACCAAACCACCTGCGGAGCTGAGCACCCTCCCCTGAAAGTGTCTGGGCACTATTTTTTGAGAGGACAGACCTCTGGCAGCGAGACAAACTTCCCAAAAGGGCGACTGTCCCTTTTTGCCTGTGTTTTTCACAGCACTGAGGGGCTGTAAGGAGCCTCGTAGGAGAGGACAGGCAGCAGCTCTGGGCTCCTCCGCGGTTACAACAGCGCTCGGTGCAAAATCCTCTTTGGGAGATGTCTGTGCTTGTGGTTTGTGACCCGAGGAGCCCGTGGCTCTCTCTGCAGCCCGTGATGACCCCAGAGTGCCTTAAGAGCTGTGGTTGAGAGCAGCTTTCACGCGTCAGTAGGTGGTTGCTGGGCCCTGGGCAATTGCTGCTAAGTGCAGCGTGTGCAGCGCTTTGGGAAGGAGACCAAAGGGCTTTTCACAGACCTCTGTGGGAACTGCCCCAATTTTTGCCCGTCGTGTGGCTCTCGCAGATGATGGTTTGGAAATAATCTGTGCTGAGGAGCAATCAAACAGAATTCAGGGAGGCAGAATTTCTAAGCCGGACATAAAGCGTGGGAAATCCTCTTGCTTCCCATCTTCCTTTCAGGCCAGCTGGTGAAGGAAGGGGAAATATTCAGAGAAACGAGGAGGGGAATGGGTTTTTAATCTGAATTGTCCCAGTTTTGTGCAGATATTGCAGCTGCCTGGGTTTTCTCCCTGCAGGCTGGGGTGCTGCTGGGCATGTCAAAAGCAGAAACACAAGATGGAGCTGAATCATTTATCCTTGGCACATTCGAGTCTCTCTTGCTTTTGCTGGGAAGTGTGTGGTCGGTGCAGGCTCAGGGGCTTGCTGATGGTTTTTGATAGATAGATAAATTAGATAGATAGATTCATACACACATATGGACACAAAGGGGCTGGAAGGGACCTCCAGGTCCCCAGTGACCACTGACAGCCCTGAATTCCCATCCATCAGTCAATCAAGCTCTGTCTTAAAACCGTTTTACCCTTGGCAGCGCGTGTTGGAAAGGTCTCCCAGAAGTTCATGGTTTCTGGTAGCAGGTTTTAAGCAGGTTTGGGAGTTTTCTGGTTAGGCAATGGGTAGACAGTGATGTAAAGGAGTTACTCCTGCCCATCTCTCATGGCAGGTTGGGTTGTTGCCCAGTGCTGTTGGGTCTGACTGTCCTCTGCTGAGTCCCTGGTACTTCTCACCCCGTGGCTGGACACCCTTGCTGAGGTGGGTCATGCCTGCCAGATGTTCTTCACAGTGGCTTGTGGGCCTCTGCCTGTCCACTGTCACCTCTTTCTTTCCCTTTGCCTTAAACCAAGACCCTGGGGTGGGACTGCTTTGCCTTGACACTGAAAGGGGAGCAGTAGAAAATCCCTTCAAACTTCAGGAAAGCAAATTAAAATATCTCCAACTGGTGTGTGTTGGATCTCCAGAAAGTACAGTGCAAGACACCTTAACAGGACTTTGTGGTTGTATATGAGCAGGTTCTGGCAGATAGATTTAGACTAGCGAGAAGGAAGAAATTTTGGCTGCTGCGGGTGGTGAGCCCCTGGCCCAGGCTGCCCAGAGAGGTGGTCGCTGCCCCATCCCTGGAACCATTCCAGGTGAGGTTGGCCGGGGCTCTGAGCAACCTGCTCTAGCTGCAGATGTCCCTGCTCAGGGCAGGGGGTTGGTCTGGATGGCCTGGAAAGGTCCCTTCCCACCCAACCCATTCCGTGATCTCTGCAGGCTGTAGCAGAGACCAACCTTGTGGACTGAGGCTGTGCACTCTGTTAAACCAGCTCTAATGATTGTTAGCAGGCAGAGGTTAATGAGCAGAGGTGTTAACTAGACCTCAGCTCATCCAGACTGTCACTAGCACAGACGGGACATGGGATGTGGGGGCAGCTCTTCGTTTAAGGATCAAAAGTCCTGCATACACTAGGCGTGACTTTGATGGCCTTCCCAAATCCCACCACCCTTGCTCCACCACCTGCCATCTGCAGCAACAGGGTCCCTCCTGTCCTTCTCCAGCCACACCAAACACCATTCCAGATTGCTCCATTCTTTTGTGGCCAAATCCTGAGAGTGCCAACGGGGCTGAGAAGCTTTGAAGTAGGGATAAAAAGCAAAGAACTGACACTGGAGGCCGTGGATTTCCACCAGCCTGACTCTGCCTGGGATCTGGAGGTGAGGCTGCTGCCTTGTATGAATTTATTTAGAAAACAGTTTTCTGTCAGGTGGCTCTTTCCTCAGCCCTTCCTGCAGTTAATGGAGGAAAAGCAACCATGAGGATCATGTTAATCAAAGGTAATGCAGTACAGGGAGTTCTACAAGGCATTCTTGGAGCCTATCGGGAGCTGGATGCCAGGAGATGTCCTCTTAGTTATTTGCACTTGGAAATGGGCCCAGGGCTGTCTCCGAGTGGCTGTGAATCACAGAATCATAGAATCATTTCAGTTGGAAAAGACCATTAAGATCATCCAGTCCAACCCTTCCCCCAGCACTGCCAGGTCCCCACTGCCCCGTGTCCCTCACACCACATCTCCACAGCTTGGAAACCCCTCCAGGGGTGGGGACTCCACCACTGCCCTGGGCAGCCTCTTCCAGCGCTTGACTACCCTTTTGGGGAAGAAATTGTTTCTCATATCTAACCTCAACCTTCCCTGGGGCAACTTGAGGCCATTTCCTCTTGTCCTGTCCCTTGTCCCTTGGGAGCAGAGCCTGACCCCCCCTGGCTCCAGGCTCCTGTCAGGAGCTGTGCAGAGCCAGAAGGTCTCCCCTGAGCCTCCTTTGCTCCAGGCTCAGCACCCCCAGCTCCCTCAGCTGCTCCTCCCCACACTTGGGCTCTAGACCCTTCCACAGCTTCGTTGCCCTTCTCTGGCCACGCTCCAGCCCCTCAAGGTCCTTCTGGGAGTGAGGGGCCCAAAACTGACCCCAGGATTCAAAGTGTGGCCTCCCCAGTGCCAAGCCCAGGAGGCTGATCTCTGCCCTAGTCCTGCTGGCCACACTAGTGCTCTTCAAAGCCAGGCTGCTGGTGGCCTTCTTGGCCACCTGGACACACTCTGGCTCATCTCCCGCCCACTGGCCACCAGCACCCCCAGGTCCTTTTCCTCTGGGCAGTTTCCAGCCCCTCTGCCCCCAGCCTGGAGCTCTGCAGGGGGTTGTGGTGACCCAGGGCAGGACCCAACCCTTGGCCTTGTTGAGCCTCACCCCATTGACCTTGGCACATCAACCCAGCCTGGCCAAGTCCCTTTGTAGATCCTCCCACCCTCAAGCACATCAACACTCCTGCTTAGCTTCGTGCCATCTGCAGGTTGACTGAGGGTGCCCTTCATCCCCACATCCAGATCATTGAGAAGGAGATGAACCAGAACTGCAGCTTCATCAAATACCCCAGAAATACCCCACCCAAGAGGGTGATTCTGTGCTGCACCATCTCTGTTCATCGTCTCCAAAGGCTTTTAAGCATCTCAGCCTGCAGCCTGGAGTCTGGTGGGATCTGTCCTCATCCAAAAGGTTCTTACACTCTAAATATCAAACCTTTTCCTTTCTCCCCACACGATTCTGTCTGATTCTTTTCTTCTCTTGGCCACTTTATGAGTGGAGGATCCCACTGGCTTGATGGTTATTGCTGTGTTTACTGGGGTGCAGGTCAGGAGCATCACAGCTGAGATGGGTGAAAAAACAGCCCACAGACTGATTCTTGCCCTTTTCCATGGAATTTTCAGCAGGTATCTGTGTGTTACCAAGAGATTCTTCTGTCACCACATCTTTAGCCTGGAAAGCCAGGAGAATTAGCAAGCTGGGCAGCCTGGGTCAGGGGCTCACCACCCTCAGCATCCAAAATTTCTCCCTTCTCTTTAGTCTAAGTCTGCTTTCCAGACCCTGCTCACAAAATCCTGTTGAGGTGTCTTGCAGTGCACTTTGTGGAGACCCAACACCCCCCAGCTGGAGATATTTTAATTTCCTTTCCTGAAGTTTGAAGAAATTTTCTCCATCCCTTGATTAACTCGCATGATTCACACGCAGATTCATTTATAGCAGAGGTCTTTCAAACTGCATGTGCTCCTCCTAGCTCTATCCAAGCATAATTAAAATTAAAAAAACAAAGCAGTTGCATCATTACAACTCCCCAACTCTCCAAACTGCTCCTTGGACACACTCGTTCCCTGCTTTGTTTGTTCTTGGGGTGTCTGTGGTGTGCATTTTACCTGTTAAATTGGCTTAGAAATAAGCCAGCTCATTCTCTGCTCATTCAGATAGTCCTGCTGGGATGAATTGGATAAATATCTATTTAGAGCAAGCACGTAAGCCAACAAGAGCTGGTGGTATAAATCTCTGGTGACCCCAGCTCAGGCAGTGTCCTAGAAGGACCAGCAAAGGCTGATGCAGCAGAAGCCCAGTTGCTAGGAAGAGTAAAGTGATGGCACCAAAGCCCTCTGGATGAGAGTCTCTGAAATTCTCACAGACCATCCAAGCTGTAACTGAAGAGACTCTGCAGGTAGGATGGGTTGGTGGTTTGGATCCACCATGGAGGGGTGGTTTGATGGATTGAGGTCCTTCCAGGCAGTGGTGGAAAGGAAAACTATTGAACCTTCTACCAAGGAGACATATGTATGTAGAAACTGCGCCTGGTGGCATCACACTGATGAGTGCAGAAAGCAGACACATCCATTTATCACACAAAGGAGACCAGGGCTGAGGATAGAGTGTCAAAGGATACTGCTTTCCTATGCAAAGGAAAGTTTTATTGGCAGCCTGAACTACCTCACATTTTGCCTTCAGAACTGGATGCAGCTTTTGGGGACAGCCTGGCCTGGAGCTGGCTGGAAAAGCTCCGTGGGGGCTCAACTTTTCTAATCCAAGCAGAATTTCTAGCGAGGAAAAATAAAACCAAGTTCATTTTGCCATTTTCTTGAGCCAACATCTGGCTGTAGCAACAGGCAAGAGCAGAGGGGTTCTTGATTGTGGTCCTTGACTGTGATTGGTTTGGTGATATCAAACTGTGACCCAGGAGGTGCAGCTTGGACTGGGTTTTGGGCTGTGGGTGTTGTGTTTAATGAGCTGTTGAATCCCCTGTATGGCAGAAGTGCAGGGGTGTGGGGTGCTCATGGGGGCACCCAGTTCTGTAACACAGCCAGCAGAAGGTGCTCTGGAAGGGCTCTAACAGGTGAGGGATTTCCCATCAGGATTAATTAATCCCCTATACTAATGTTCTATTACAGAATCATTAAGGTTAGAAAAGAACTCTAAAGATCATCAAGTCCAACTATCAACCCAACATGACCATAAGCACTAAACCATGTCCCCAAGTGCCATGTCTACATGGTTTTTGAGCCCCTCCAGGGATGGGGACTCCAGCACCTCCCTGGGTCCCCCAGGTCCCTCAGCCACTCCTCACAAGCCATGTTCCCATGTTCCCCAGACCCCTCCCCAGCTTCGTTGCCCTTCTCTGGACCCTCTCCAGCCCCTCAAGGTCTTTCTTACCCTGTGGTGCCCATGTTAGTTGATGGATTTAAAAAAGTCTGGGGACTGGATGTTCACAAGGGATGAAGAGTCATTGCCTCAAGGTCTGAGGGCTGGAGCCACAGCTGCCAGTGCCCCATGGTGCCAGGTCAGGTTGCTGGTGCTAGTGAGCTTGGCTCCACTGATGCAGCAGCTCCCAGACATTTGAGTGGAAGATGCTGTTTGCAGCTTCAGATGCCCCATACAGAGATCATAGAATCATAGAATCCTTTAGGTTGGAAGGGACCTTTAAGATCATCAAGTCCAACCACTGAGTCATTAGGGCTCTAAAGTCCTCTGCTAAAACAGATCCCAGCCTGGGTGTCCATGCTGGGGCTGCTGCTTCCAGCTTGGGGTGGAGGTGTGATGCCTGAGCAAATATCAGTTAATATCATGTTTGCATGAACCTTGGCTCATCTTTCAACCAGTGATCCCTGTTTTTCTTTTTTGGTGGTCAGACCCTTGCATTTAGTTTTGTGTCCCACTCACTCCCAGAAGGACCTTGAGGGGCTGGAGCGTGGCCAGAGAAGGGCAACCAAGCTCTGCTGGGGAAGGGTCTAGAGCCCAAGTGTGGGGAGGAGCAGCTGAGGGAGCTGGGGGTGCTGAGCCTGGAGCAAAGGAGGCTCAGGGGAGACCTTCTGGCTCTGCACAGCTCCTGACAGGAGCCTGGAGCCAGGTGGGGGTCAGGCTCTGCTCCCACAGAAGAAGAGATAGAAGAGAAGATAGCCTCAAGTTGCCCCAGGGGAGGTTGAGGTTGGACCTGAGGAAAAGTTTCTTCCTCAGAAGGGTTGTCCAGGGTTGTGACAGGCTGCCCAGGGCAGTGGTGGAGTCCCCACCCCTGGAGGGGTTTCCAAGCCGTGGAGATGTGGGGTGAGGCACACGGGGCAGTGGGGACCTGGCAGGGCTGGGGAATGGTTGGACTCAATGATCCTAAAGATGTTTTTCAACCAAAACGATTCTAAGCTTCTCTTTTTTTCCCTTTCCCCTGGCTGCTCCTCCTGGACTGGTGCCATCGATTCCCTTCCCTTCTCCCCATGCCCTGCAGCAGGATTATTCAGGGTGTGAATTAAGGACAGTCCGTGGCTGTGCTCCCAGCTGGGGGTGCAGGATGCATCCCAGCACCACTTCATCCATCCCTTCCTGTTTCCCCCCTGCAGCTCCTGGGCTCCTCTCTGACAAAACCCCTCTGTCCTCCTGGATAACAACACCCCTTGATGCCAGAGGCATTCATTCACCAGCTCTTTTCACATCACCACTTTCCCTCTCCCTGCTCTTACCTCTTGACGTGTGCAGGCATGGCCTGTAGGCAGTGAGAGGAACTGCTGCTGCTCCTGGTCCTGGGTCTCTGTCCCTTTGCCAGCTGGGGATTCACTGTGCTGATGGGCTTTCTGCTTGGATAGGACCTTTCTGGATGTAGAGGCAGACTCAGAGGTTTGCTTTTGACACCAGACTGGTGTTAGGAACTCCTCCCTTTCCAAATCTCTCTGATTTTATGCTGTGGTCTCTCCACTGGAGTGTGTAATGCTGGCAGAAGGGAAGTTGTATTCAGCTTGGAAATGGATCATTTCTTAAAAGGTGCATTTATTGATTTCAAGACACAGACAAAGTGCTTTTGGGTCAGAGCCACCATTCCCTTGTTCCCCTTCCTAGCAGGGCTGGGCTGTTACCCAAAGCACATGGGGATTAAGCCCAGATCCTAGAATCCCAGAATGGGTTGAGTGGGAAGGGACCTTTCAAGGCCATCCAGTCCAACCCCCTGCCCTGAGCAGGGACATCTGCAGCTAGAGCAGGTTGCTCAGAGCCCCGGCCAACCTCACCTGGGATGGTTCCAGGGATGGGGCAGTGACCACCTCTCTGGGCAGCCTGGGCCAGGGGCTCACCACCCTCAGCAGCAAAAATTTCTTCCTTCTCTCTAGTCTAAATCTCCATCTTTTAGTTTAAACCCATCCCCCCTTGTCCTGTCCCGACAGGCCCTGCTGAGAAGTCTGTCCCCAGCTTTCTTCTAGGCCCGTTCAGGTACTGGAAAGCTGCAAGAAAGTCCTTCTGGACTCTTCTCCTCTCAGGCTGCCCCAGCCCAACTCTCTCCTGCTGGGCTCCCAGCAGAGGGGTTCCAGCTTTCACATCATTCCTGTGGTCTCCTGTGGACCCGGAGCAGAGGAGGAATGGGAAGATGCTTGATGGCAAGCATAGCCCCAGCAGTTTCTCCTGCAGCAAGGATGGGAACTGCAGCAACAGTTCCCTGAGGACACTGCAGGAAGAAGGGCTGGGCTGGTGGCTGTGGCTGGAGGTGAGCTCTCCCTGCTGAGCATCCACCTTGTGCTCCTGGGCAAGTAACTGCTTCTTGTCTGTCCTCTCCCCTGCCTCAGGCTGCCCTGCCTCCTCCAGAGCTCCCTTCCTCCAGCCCAGCAACCTGAGCAGGCTGTGATGCCAGTTGACATCCAGTACACAGGGAGATGTCCTGAGAACTCCCAGCAGTGCAGAGAGCTCGGGGCTGCCTGGGCAGGCTGGAATCCCATCGAGGACTCAATGACAGCACCAGCCTCCCTCCCTGGGAGAGCACTTCCACACATGCTCCATCTTAAACTGAAGTCACAGAGATTTCGGGGCATGACTTAAATGCTTTCTGGAGTGGGGACATGTGAAGTGGTGAGCTGCTGAGAGCCCTGGGTGTGCCTGGCATTAGCCACGGGCTGGGTGGGGGCTGGCACTGTTCCCTGGGAACACAGAGCTCTTTCTTTGGCAGGGACAGGAGCAAGGTGTAAAACAAGCTCTGACTTTGATGGCAAAGCCAGTGCAGCCTTTGAGGAAGCAGTCAGAGTGCCACCCATTGTCCTGAGGTAGATTTTATCCGTGCTCTTTTGTGGCTGAGCTGCTGCCCCTTTCTTGTGCTGTGTTTAATCCTTATCAGCTCTTTGTGGGGGTCCTTTCTGGGAGGAGCAGTAGCCAAGGTTCCTGTTGCCCTGTTGCACAAAACTCACTTGGCTCTGCAGCTCAGGCAGGACTGAGTTTGTCCTGTGTCCATCCTCAGCAGCACTTCTTCTCAGCACAAGGACAGGGACCGGCTGGAGCGGGGCCAGAGGAGCCCCAGCAATGCCCCGAGGGGGGAACCCCTCTGCTGGGAGCCCAGCAGGAGAGAGTTGGGCTGGGGCAGCCTGAGAGGAGAAGGCTCCAGCTGGGGAGACCTGCTGGGGGCTGCCAGGGCTTCAAGGGCCTAGAGGAAAGCTGGGGAGGGACTTCTCAGCAGGGCCTGTTGGGACAGGGAGAAGGGGGGATGGTCTGAAACTAAAGGAGAGATTTAGACTAGAGATGAGGAAGGAATTTTGGCTGCTGAGGGTGGTGAGCCCCTGGCCCAGGCTGCCCAGAGAGGTGGTCACTGCCCCATCCCTGGAACCATTCCAGGTGAGGTTGGCTGGGGCTCTGAGCACCCTGCTCTAGCTGCAGATGTCCCTGCTCAGGGCAGGGGGTTGGACTGGGTGACTTTGAAAGGTCCCTTCCCACCCAAAGCAGTCTGTGATTCTGTGACTCTTCCATCCTGACGTCGAATTCCCTGGAAACAAGGACCTGAAAGGGCATTTGCTTCACTCTGTGCCACCATCAGCCCACAGCTCAGTGAATCAGAGCAAGTGGGTAGACACAGTTTCTCACCTATGAGATTGTTTCTCACCTCCTCCGGAGCACAGCAGTTAAAATCTGAGTTAAAATCTAAAAAAAACAACCCCCAAGGATCCTCTACCTCGAGGGCTGCGGGTTTGTGTGGTTGTGGATTTTGCCCTCTGGCTGCTGGGCAGGGTGGGGGCACTGCTCCTCCCCCTGCTCTCTAGTGACAGATGACAGCCCAGATCGAAGGGCAGGGGGGTGATTTGCTGCTATTGATGGTGTTTATCATGCTGTGCCTCTGACCTGCCAGCCAGCTGACCCTGCGGCAGCCCATCTGTGCCTGGGAAACGTTTCCCTTCGCTATGGATGCCCTCCCGTGGCTCCAGTGGGGAATCAGATGGAGAAGGACACGTTGCAGCAGCTCCCAGCAGGGTCCTTCCTCTGCTCCTGGCTTGCAGGGTGTTTCCACCTCACCTCGTGCCCTCAGCTGCTTTCTTCTGCCCCACGTTGCAGCTGCAGGGGAGGATCCAGGGTCAGTGGAGTGCTGTTTCTCTAGCAGAGCTGAGTTTGACCCCTTTCCTACCTGCTCTCAGGAAAAATATGCCTCTTTTCCCTAGCAATGGAGAGAATGTAAGGATCTCTACCTCTTCTACCTCCTGAAACCTCATTTGAACCCTCTTTGTGGTTGAACTAGAGCCATTTTATGATTTGAGCCAGTGAACCTGGCTCCAGGACGCTGTGAGAACCAGTGCAGGTGGATTTTGATTTGAAACAAGCCCATTTCTGCTCAGACAAAAGCTACTTTGTTCCATGATAGCCCAGCTCTTACTGCAGAGTGAGCACCACCATGGTGCAGTGCAGCAGGAGGAGGAGGCCACGTCTTCTTGTGGTATCTGGAGACTTGCTTGAGGAGGTTATTGTGGGGGAAAATGCCAGAGCTGGTGGAGCTGTTCATGCAGTGCTTTAGCTGTCTTTTAGCTCATGCCTCACAGGGTTCATTTCCTGGGGTTTATAGCTGTCTAGGTGCTGGTAGCTGCATAGAATCATAGAATTGTTTAGGTTGGAAGAGAGCTCTAAGATCATCAAGTCCAACCATTCCCCCAAGTCCCCACTGCCCCGTGTCCCTCACACCACATCTCCATGGCTTGGAAACCCCTCCAGGGGTGGGGACTCCACCACTGCCCTGGGCAGCCTGGCACAGCCCTGGGCAACCCTCCAGGGCAAGAAATTGTTCCTCAGGGACAACCTCAACCTCCCCTGGGGCAACTTGAGGCTGTTTCCTCTTGTCCTATTCTCATTCTATCATCTCCACATCCCTTGTCTAGGGCCAAGGATGTTCCTGGTGTTTAATTGCAGACTGGATTATCTGCCACTCTGAATGCATATGTTAAAAATAATCACCTACATCTCAGCTCTGTCTGGGACTAAACATCTCCTGGAGAGCCATGCTGCTGCTGAGGCCACCTGCTCTTCAGATATTCTCAGTACTGAAGAAGTGGCTTGATGCATTTATTCATGCAAAACTGTGAACATGGGGAGTTGTTACATAAACTGTTACACAAATTACCTGCCAACTTCAGATATACATTCAGAATCCCATTCCACCAGCCTCAGGCCAAAGGAGTAACTCACTTGGAGTCACCATGCTTAATCCTGACAGCATGAACCACTCCACACAAACAAAAGAGGCAGAATCTGGCCTTAAATCAAATCTCTTCTGGGAGATGTACAAGTGAAGTGGGTTTTTTTCTTGGGTTTGGGAAACCTGCTGTGATGTGAACTCTTCTGGAATGGTTTAACACCAGGGGACTGCAGCAGAGACACAAACTCTGCTTGTAGGATTTTAGTTTCAGTTACCTTGATTTCAGCAGGGCCTGTTGGGACAGGACAAGGGGGGATGGCTTGAAACTAAAAGAGGGAGATTTAGACCAGAGAGAAGGAAAAAATTTTGGATGCTGAGGGTGGTGAGCCCCAGGAACTGAAACAGCCCCCAGAAAGTGTCCTGCTTCTCCCACAGAGCAGAAGAAACATCGTGTGATGGCAGGAGGTGTTCCCCCAGGGCACACTCCTGTTGGTGTTCTTCTTCTGCAGGGGTCACAGGGAAAGGATCACACTCAGAACACTTAAGCTGATGAATCTGTTGATTTACTGAGGAATAGGGCAGGAGCTTGGGGTGAAGAGCACCTCTGATAAAGCTGATCTCACCACTTCATTTCCAGCCCTTTCCAAGATCCTGAACACAACCAGACTTTGCTTCCCAGTAGTGCCCACTCTCAGGTGAGGCCTGACCATGCAAGCAACAGGACAAGAGGAAACAGCCTCAAGTTGCCCCAGGGGAAGTTGAGGTTGGATGTGAAGAACGATTTCTTGCCCTTGAGGGTTGCCCAGGGCTGTGCCAGGCTGCCCAGGGCAGTGGTGGAGTCCCCACCCCTGGAGGGGTTTCCAAGCCGTGGAGATGTGGTGCCTGGGAGCAGGGAGGGGAGGACAGGCCTGGGCAGGCTTCACTTCAGGAGCTGCTTTTCCCTTCTGTATTCAAAATTTGGTGTAAGTATAAATAGAAACATCTTTAAATCACCCCAAATCTTCAAAGATCAAAGCTGGAACCCAAAGGAACAGGCTCTGGCACTTCTGTGACTTACCCCCTTGCAATGTGCCACGGAAAATAGCCCAAACATCACAGTTTGGAGTTATATCAGAAACCCCTAGTTTCCTGGGACACTTGTGTTGAGCCTTTGTCCTTCCGAGCTGTTGTGAGGAGCAGCCTCAGCCTCTACACTGTCCTGGTGCTCTGAAGCCAGTGGTGCTAGGGGTGAAGATGGGCTTTTCTGCCCAGAACTGGGGGGACAAACCCAGGCTTGTCCTGTGCTGAGGGACTGTGACACCAAGGAGTCGTGGCAGGAACACTCAAGCTGACAGCCTGGCAGCTAATTAAGAGTCAGGGCTAATGAGCTTGGGCAGAGCACTGGGCTAATCCTGCCAGAGCAGGTCTGTTGTTTATCTGGCTCTGTGGGGTGGACATCTCAGCTCAGGCAGCCATGGCAGTCCCTGCACCCTTCTCTCTGCACCATGTTAACACAGCTAATGAACCCAGTACCTGCCAGAGCACCTCTGAACACTGCTGGGCTACATGAAGCCCCTCTGCTCCATGAATGGTCCAAGTATTGAGGGGCTGGAGTGTGGCCAGAGAAGGGCAACGAAGCTGGGGAAGGGTCTAGAGCCCAAGTGTGGGGAGGAGCAGCTGAGGGAGCTGGGGGTGCTGAGCCTGGAGCAAAGGAGGCTCAGGGGAGACCTTCTGGCTCTGCACAGCTCCTGACAGGAGCCTGGAGCCAGGTGGGGGGTCAGGCTTGAGCAGGGGAGATGGACCCATGCTGTGAAGGCACAGGCATCTCTTGCACACCTCAGGTCTTTTTATCATTTGCTATATCTCCAGCATCCTTTTTCATTTCACACTGGTTGGAGGTGATTGCTCTGTGAATCTTCTGACGTTCTTCCTGGCAGCAGCTCACATTGATTTCTTGTACTTGTTTATGGCCAGGAAGATACCTTAGAGCTGGTTTGATTACTGCTCTTAGTGGTACTTGAAAACCTTCATTGCACAGAGTCCCAGCATGGTGGGGCTGGAAGGGACCTCTGGAGATCATCTCACCCAACCCCCCTGCTCCAGCAGCTCACCCACAGCAGGGTGCCCAGGATGGTGTCCAGGTGGGTTTGGGATCTCTCCAGAGCAGGAGACTCCACAGTCTCTTTGGGCAGCTGCCCCAGGCTCTCACACCAGTCTCTCTGGGCAGCTGCTCCAGGCTCTGACACCCTCACACCAAAGAATTTTTTCCTTGTATTGACATGGAACCCTCCTGTGCCTGTCACCCCTTGTCCTGTAGCTGGGCACCACTGAAAATCAGAGTCTGGCCCCAGCCTCTTGCCCCCTGTGGGTCCTTTAGCTCTTCCTCAGCATTGATCAGATCCCCTCTGAGTCTTCTCTTCTCCAGCTGAACAGCCCCAGGGCTCTCAGCCTGTCCTGGCACAGAGATGCTCCAGCCCCCTCAGCATCTTCACAGCCTCTGCTGAACTCTTGACCTGGGGAGCCCAGAACTGGCCACAATCCTCTAGAGGTGACCTCACCAGGCCAGAGTAGAGGGGGAGGAGAACCTCCCTTGACCTGCTGGTCACATTCTTCTTCACATTGCTCCTTCAGATGATGTGATTTTGTTGCTGTTGACTCTTGTGCCCCGTGGTGAGCTCCCAGACTTGGCTTCCCATCCACTGGGCTGTGCCCAGATCCCAGCCACACTTCTGAAGTCCTTACAGAGCCAAGTTTGGAGGCCCTCCAAAGCAATGTGGGCCAGGTTGGCAACACTTGGGCTCCCTGGGGAGTGATTTATCCTGGCCTTGCTGGTGATCCCTTTGCTACAGGGGGATGTGAGAGTCCAACATCCAGATGGATCCTCCCCACCCTGAGATAGGGTATTATCCTTTAGAGACTTTCAGAGGTATTTATTTATGGCTCCACTTCTCCTCAGGCTGGTTTTTCTTTAAGGTCTTGGGAGCACTTCTTTCTTTACTCTAAAAAAAACTCAACTATTACTGCAGTAAATGTAAATTATTCCCCCCTCCCATCCCTTGGTACTTCCTGGATTCTTCACTTCTTCATAAATAATCATAAATGATTCAGTGAGCCCATTAACTGCTTCCCTCATGGTACTAAGATGTATTGCTCAGCTCCAGCAGTTCCAGTATCCACCAGTTCTGGCTGTGGAGCTCCCTCACCTCCTCGCTCTCTCAGATACACTGACATGTTCTTCATTACTTCCTAATTAGCCATGTGTCCTTTCTTATTAAAGAATAATTTTTTTACAGGCACTCGTGATCTCAGCTCTTCCAGAATTATTGATTTATTCTTCCTCTTTTTTTTATTAATGGGTCTACAATCTTCTAATCCATCAAGTTCCTTTGGTTGGCCTTCCTCGTAACAACTCTCATCCTTCTATTCCTAATCTCATGCTGCCTTCAAAGTGCTTTTCTCACTCTGGGGTTTGAAAATCTTACTGTAGGCTCTTGAAGCCACTTCAGATGGGCTTGCTTCTGGGAGGGAGCCTGGGGTTTGCAGCACTGCTGAGCTGCTTTGCCTGAGGCCAACTCCTGCTCGAGCCACAGTAATACAGGGGGCCTGTGGAATGCCCCCTGTGCACCTCCAGTATCCCAGAATCACAGACTGGGTTGGGTGGGAAGGGACCTTTCAGGGTCATCCAGTCCAACCCCCTGCCCTGAGCAGGGACATCTGCAGCTAGAGCAGGTTGCTCAGAGCCCCGGCCAACCTCACCTGGAATGGTTCCAGGGATGGGGCAGTGACCACCTCTCTGGGCAGCCTGGGCCAGGGGCTCACCACCCTCAGCAGCAAAGAACATCTTCCTTCTCTCTAGTCTAAATCTCCCTCTTTTACTTTAAACCCATCCCCCCTTGTCCTGTCCCAACAAGCACTGATAAAACATCTGTCCCCAGCTTTCTGACAGGCCCCTTGAAGCCCTGGCAGCCCCCAGCAGGTCTCCCCAGCTGGAGCCTTCTCCTCCCAACTCTCTCCTGCTGGGCTCCCAGCAGAGGGGTTCCCCCCTCGGGGCATTGCTGGGGCTCCTCTGGCCCCGCTCCAGCAGGTCCCTGGCTCTGCTGTGCTGAGGACTCCAGAGCTGGACACCCCAGGACCCCAGGCAGGGGTGGAGCATCCAGCACACAGAGTCTGCTCCCTGTCTGAAACAGGAGTTCTGGTTATTCTTAGGCTGGGAGTGAGATGCTTCCCCATCTCTGTCCTTCCCCATAGGTCCTCTTCCCTCTGTAGATTAAAGCCTCTGTAATCCAGACTGGCTTTTAGGTTATCTGCAGCACCAAATGCAATGTGATTGCTATCATGTTTTGGTAGTAATCCCAAACTGAACCCTTTTCAAGCTGGGAAGCTTGGCTTCAGTGCCTGCAGGAAGGAGTTAATAGAGGAAGAAGGCTGCATTTAGTCTCTTTCCTGCATTCGAGGTGAGATTTGAGCTTCCTTGCTCTGCTCTAAGTGCTTTCCTGGCAGCAGTCATCTGAGCATCTCTGCTGCTGCTGCACAGAGAGCGTTGTGTTCCCAGTGCTCCAGTATCCATGGTGATGGGAAGTGGTTCTGAAGTGGTGCTTCAAACCAAATATGAAATCCTGGTCCTGCCTTGTGAGCTCTGTTGCACCTGCCCTTGGTTTTCTCCTTGGAGAGCAGAAGATTTATCTTGGAGTAATCACATACACAGAGGTAGGACTACATGAAGCCCAAGATTTTTGGCAGTGGTCCTGCTCTGCTGAAGAGCCTGGAGCTGCTTTGCCCCCACTGAAATCCCAGTGGGGCGATGAAGAGCGAGCATCTCTGCTCAGGCAGGCCAGGCAAAAGCTCTTTTTTGAGAGATGGAGCTTTGGTCATAGAAAACTTCAGATTAGAAGGGAGCTCCAAAAGCCCCAAGAGCCCAGAAGCAGCAGCTGTACCTGAAGGAGACATTTTCTCTAGTAAACTCAACCTGGGGTAAGTCCTCTGCCCTCTACTTTAAAGAGACCTGAGAAGTGATGTCAAACCTACAATCCCTGCAGCTTCCCAGGCCTGAGCAGAGCTTTAGCACTGCCAAGAGCTCCTTGTCTCCCTCCTGGGCTGGCTGGAGTCTGCAAGAGACTCGTGGCTGAAAGCAAAGATCCAAAGTGGTGGCCTCCAGAGAGCAGTTTCCCACCCTGCTGAGAGGGGAGGAATGAAGCAGGAAGGCCCATTGATCCTTGTGCATCTGGACGGGCTGGATGGATGGGCCAAGGCCAGGCTTGTTCAATCTCTTTATCAGTGATCTGGATGAGGAGATCGAGGCAACCTCAGTCCATTTGCAGATGACACCAAGTTGAGTGGGAGAGTTGATGTGCTGGAGGGTCAGGAGGCTCTGCAGAGGGGTCTGGCCAGGCTGGATCCATGGGCTGAGGCCAGTTGGATGAGGTGCAACATGTCACAACAACCCCCTGCAGTGCTCCAGGCTGGGGGAAGAGTGGCTGGAAACTGCCTGGCAGAAAAGGACCATTCCACACAAGCTTTAAAGCACCAGCCAAGAGTAACGTTTAGAAAAACACAGGAACAAAGAACCCAGGTTGTCCTAAAAAGACATCAGAGAAGCAGAGAGAGAGGGAGTTGTGCTGGAGAGGGGGGCTGTGATGGCTTCAAGCCTACAGCAGGCTGGGGTTAAATTTTCCAGTCTCCCCCAGCAGGCTTTGTGACTGGGAGCTCTGGTGTGTGGGCGGTGGCCAGATTAATTGCTAATGACCCCAAAGACCATCTCCTCCAAGAGGCATTAGCCAGCATCCCAGCAGAGAGCATCAGATTGGGAAAGATGGCCTAAGGCTGAGAGCATCAGATCTGAGCCACTGATGGAGGAGACCATCTGTGGGCTGTAGTCATGCAGTCGTAGAATGGTTTGGGTTAGAAGGGACCTTTAGAGGTCATCTAGTCCAACTCCTTCAGTGCTGATGCTGTTTCCAGCCAGCACATGCCAGACTGCTTTCTACAGGGGCAGGTGGTTGAGAGCAAAGAGCCAGAAGGAACCTGCACAGAAACACAGCACTCTGGTCGTTGGGCAGGACTTTGGATGTGCCCAAGGCAAGATCTGAGGAGGAGAGGAGGAGATACCTTTGGGGATGCTGATCCAGCTGGGGAAGGCAGAGGAGGTTTGGGGCAGACAAGGTTTGGGGCACACCAGCCCATCCTCAGAGGCTGCAGAATCCAGGATTCCTTAGGGAATGCCAGCAGATGGGCTGTGCAAGGCCACGATGCAGCCCCAATTTGGGGAGGTGCTGGGGGGTAGATGTGCTTCCTCCTGTTGAAGGGAAGGTCTGTGTGTTGGCAGCCAAAGGAATGAGATGCCACCTCCCATCTGTGTCTTGGAAAACCTCCCTTCAGCTAAGCCCACGAGGGCTTGCTGATGGGCTCCAAAATCCCAGGTTTGGTCAGCAGCCAAAGGGCTGTGAGATGAGGAGCTGCTGCTGCTGAGGCCCAGGCTGAGATCTCTGACAGCCCTGCTGTGATACTGCACAGGACAACAGGCAGAACCACGAGGATGCCAGGGCTGTGGGACCTGCTTGGTGTCAGCCTGGCTTGGAAATTGTACTTCTACACACAATCCCAGCATGGTGGGGTTGGAAGAGACCTCTGGAGATCATCTGGTCCAACCCCCCTGCTCCAGCAGCTCACCCACAGCAGGGTGCCCAGGATGGTGTCCAGGTGGGTTTGGGATCTCTCCAGAGCAGGAGACTCCACAGCCTCTCTGGGCAGCTGCTTCAGGGCTCCATCACCTTCAAAGTAAGAAGGTGTTTCCTGATGTTGAGTTGGAACCTCCAGGGTTCCAGTTTGTGCCCGTTGCCCCTTGTCCTGTCTCTGGGCACCACTGAAAATCAGAGTCTGGCCCCAGCCTCCTGCCCCCTGTGGGCCCTTTAGCTCTTGCTCAGCACTGATCAGATCCCCTCTGAGGCTTCTCTTCTCCAGCTGAACAGCCCCAGGGCTCTCAGCCTCTCCTCATTGCAGACATGCTCCAGCCCTCTGATTTTTGTGACACTCAATCATTTTTGTGGCCTCAATACACTCCCTGCAGAAAGAGGAATTGCCCCATGGGCCTTTCAACCAATTTTGTCTTCTGTTTGGGTTAGGACTGGTAAAAATCATTGTTTATGCAGTTAATCAGGTTTAAATTTAACTCCAAACAAAGTAATCAGATTTAAAGACTCTAATACAATAATGGGTTGGACGAGCTAAACTGTGAGTAACCACAGAGGCAGTAATTGGATTGGTGGCAGATGGAGAGGGGCTTTAAGGCAGGAAGCCTGAGATCTGCAGTGTGCACCTTCTGGGCTGCTGGGAATGTCAGGAGCTTGTGGGTGACAGTGTAGGGGGAGATGTTTGGTGCTGTCACACAGCAATGGCCAAACATCTGTGTGCTCTTGGGCTGACCTGAGACCCCCCTGCAGTGCTGGGGCAGCTCTGGAGTCCTCAGCACAGCAGAGCCAGGGACCTGCTGGAGCGGGGCCAGAGGAGCCCCAGCAATGCCCCGAGGGGGGAACCCC
>NW_008587783.1:20254-39659 GCF_000691845.1 Merops nubicus
AAGGTCTCTTCCCACCAAACCCAGTCTGTGATTCTGTTTCCACCTGCTCAGGACACTGGATGTTTCTGGCTCGTGCCCTGCAGGGGAGGGTTGGGAGCCTGGAGAAGTTGTGGCTCAGCTGTGAGCTGTCCTCTCCCCAGCCTCATTCATCTCTGGAAACAGCCCTGACACACAGCATATGAGCCCTGTGCCTCCAGAGCAGTTTGGAAATGCCACCAGCCACATGAGAGCAGCTGTAGGTCACCCTGCTCCCCTCTGGGTCACCACCCATGGGCACTGGCCATGGGTAGGGCTGTTAGAACCATCTTTAAAGAGAGTTATGTGCTCTGTTTGCTCTCACTGGACTGGCTTGGACCAGGATCCCCACCTTGTCTTTCCCAGGCAAAGCATCTCTTTGTTCCTCCCATCAGCCTCTGTACGTGCCCCATGGAGCACCAAAGGTGTGTGGCTTTGCCCCACAAGGGACAGTGGGGAGAAATGTGTTCTAGTCTTGCTTGTGTGGCCAGCCACTAGCAAAGTTCGTGGCCTTTCACTGGGGTCCAGATCCCAGAAGAAGTCAGTCTCAATCAGTGTCATCTTGGTGGGTGTCAGTCTGTTCCCCCAAGGAACAGGCAACAAGACAAGAGGAAATGGCCTTGAGTTGCACCAGGAGAGATTTAGGTTGAACAAGAGGAACAATTTCTTCCCCTTGGAATGGTTGGACCAGATGATCTTAAAGGTCCTTTCCAACCCAAATAATTCTATTAAAAATGCCTTACACCTCTGCAGCTACTGTCAGCAAACCTGAACCTCCTCCAAGGTCCTCTTCTCTTCCTTTCCTTTCTCCTCTGCTAAGCCCAGTCCCCTGAAGCCCCACTGGAAACTCAGATGTGTGGCAGACAGTGGGTTACACTCCAAGACAACCTCGTCCCAAGACAACTTCATCTCATGTCCAAAAGGCTGGTGGAGAGCAGCTCTTTCCTTGCAGCCTGCTGAACAACCAGGCACCAAGGAGCCTGGAGAGCTGGAGAGCAGCACCACTGCCCTGGCAGAGCAGACGCAGGCAACTGGTGCTCCATGTTTGGAGAGGGAGCAAAGCTGGACCATCCCAGCTGCTCAGAACAGGAACAGAGCAGGTCCCAACCACCCCTCTCCAAACACACTATTCTCCTGCTCTTTGCCATGGCTCCAGCTCAGGTTTTCCTTCTTTCCCAGGAGAGATATCCTGGCACAAAGCTGCAGATAAAGAGGGAACAGCCCACGCTTGACAGCAGGACAGGACCAGAGCCAGGGTTGTGAGCAGAGCTCCTGGGGACAACCTGCAGGCTGGAGATCAGCCCTCAGGAACAGTTCCTGCTGCCCCCAAGAGACAAGGGGAATGAGGGATGGGAAGGCAGCAGTCTGGGGCCTGGGTTCTCCTCCTTCATTGCAGCTGCACCAGGGAAACCGGGGCATGGAGGAGGAGGATGAAACGTTCCTGTGAAGGCAGAGCAGCCCCTGGGAGAGCAGCTCTACGGGGGGAGTGTCACAGGGCCAGGCTGCTCCATCTGCTTCTGGAGCAGTGTGGAGGGCAGCTGGGCTCTGCAGGGCAGGGGATGCTCCACACGGGCCAGGCTGGCTCCTGGGGGTGAGCAGGGATCTGCAGAGCAGATGAGCTCCAGGGCAACTCCTCCTGACAGCAGAGGTCATTCCAGGGCCTGTGGAGGGGCCCCTGCACCTGGAGGCAGAGATGCCACTACACCCCCTATGACCTCCTGTGGAGGGAGGGGATCCTGCCCCTCTGCCCCACTCTGGGGAGCCCCCCCTGCAGTGCTGGGGCAGCTCTGGAGTCCTCAGCACAGCAGAGCCAGGGACCTGCTGGAGCGGGGCCAGAGGAGCCCCAGCAATGCCCCGGGGGGGGAACCCCTCTGCTGGGAGCCCAGCAGGAGAGAGTTGGGCTGGGGCAGCCTGAGAGGAGAAGGCTCCAGCTGGGGAGACCTGCTGGGGGATGCCAGGGCTTCAATGGGGCCTAGAAGAAAAAAGAGTGACCATCTTGCAGCAACCCACTCCAGAAGGGACTGTGGCTCAGGCCAGGGTGGAAGGAGTGGAGAATTCAGCCAGGAAAAACCCCTCATGCCCCCTGCCAGGCAGCCAGGAGCCTGCACCAGTCCTGGCTGGAACCCTGTCCCTGTGGGATCTCCTCCTCCCCTGGGCTCCCCACCCCTCACAGATGGCCCTGCTGCTGCCTTTGTTCACAGACACTGCCCCACTGTCTCCTCAGCAGGCAGAACAGACTCCAAGGCTCCAGCCTGGGAACCAAACAAGGATATATTCTTTTCGAGCGTGACCTTGCTCAAACCCTTTCCCTGCCTCCCGTGTGACTCTGGGGATCCCTGGACCTGCAGCTCTGCACACAGGCATCAGGGGGGAAAAGGATCGTTTGGGTTGGAAGAGAACTTAAAGATCAAGTCCAACCATCCCCCAGCACTGCCAGGTCCCCACTGCCCCGTGTCCCTCACACCACATCTCCACGGCTTGGAAACCCCTCCAGGGGTGGGGACTCCACCACTGCCCTGGGCAGCCTGGCACAGCCCTGGGCAACCCTCAAGGGCAAGAAATTGTTCCTCATGTCCAACCTCAACCTCCCCTGGTGCAAATTGAGGTTATCTATCTTCTCTTCTATCTCTTCTTCTGTGGGAGCAGAGCCCGACCCCCCCCTGGCTCCAGGCTCCTGTCAGGAGCTGTGCAGAGCCAGAAGGTCTCCCCTGAGCCTCCTTTGCTCCAGCCTCAGCACCCCCAGCTCCCTCAGCTGCTTCTCACCAGATCTGGGCTCTAGACCTCTTCTTTGGCCACGCTCCAGCCCCTCGAGGTCCGTCTTGGAGTGAGGGGCCCAAAACTGAGCCCAGGAGGTTCAGTTTTTGAGGTGCAGCCTCCCCAGTGCCCGATCCAGGTGGAGTCCCCATCCCTGGAGGAGTTCAAGGCCATGTTGAGCAGCCTGCTTTAGTTGAAGATGTCCCTGCCCATGGCAGAGGGCTTGGATCTGGATGATCTTTAAGTTCCCTCTGACCCAAACCATCCTGTAACCCTGTGACCCTGGACATGGCACTGTCCAGTCTGATGTGCCCTCACCCCAGGGGCTCCAGGGGTGGGCTGAGCCCAGGCTGCAGCTCCAGCCAGAGCTCCTGGTGTCTCTTCATAGCCAGCACTGAATCAAAAAATCAGGCTCTCCTCACTGGAGCTGAAAGCCAATTAGCAGCAGTTTAGCTTCATCAACTTCCTGACTGAATCCAAGTTTTAATTAAACATCCCATTTTAATTAGTCAGGCATCACATACAGTAAGCTTGCCTCCAGATGCAAAGGCTGGAGGTCCTATGCTTTAATTAAAAGGAAGAAGCACATGACTTCAACTCCAGCATCTGTGACAGCTCCTCATCCTTTGGAGGGTGCATGTGGAACATCACCTTTTCTTGCCTTGGCTCTTTCCTCTTCTCTTTTACCTCCCTATGGATGCTCCAGCTGCGAGATGCCTTGGTTAGGAGAGAAGAAACAGGGGCTGGCTGCAGCACTTGGGACATCAGAGCAGGTACAGGTCCCCAAAAAGGGTCTTCTCCCCAGCGTGCAAAACCAGTGGGTGCTCAGAGCCAAGTTATTTGCTCTCTTTCAGCCCTGCAGAAGTGGGTGCTGGGTGATCAGTCACAAATCCAGCCCCTGGTAGCTCAAACAGCAGCAGTTTGTACAGTGCAAATAACAAAGGCACCAGATCAGGATTGGTTACATGATTTTGCGTCACATAAATCTTTGTACATGCGCTCCATCAATAACCTTGTTCCTTATATCACCTGATTCATTCTACTAAAGTGCCTCTACATTTACATTTAAATTCTTCTCCTAGCAGTGTGGGTTAGTATTCCTATCACCACAGGTTATGTTAGGGACACCTCAGTGTTTTGATCTTTGTCCAAATCTGTCTCTGGCTTCTGGAAAGAACCCAGAACGAGGCGTTGGACAGAATTTTGCTGTCTTTGGATACTGCTCTTCCGCACTGTGTCTTGTTTCTGGTTATTCTAACCTTCCAAGTTAGTCATAGAGACCTTCCATCCCTGTTATCTCCATTTCAGACCAGTTCATTATATCCTTATTCAGCTTAGAAGTGTCAAACTCTGTCCTTCCAACATCATCAGTGTAGTGCCAGGAGCTGTTTTGGGGTGAGTTGCCCACCCTGGGGTGACAGGGAGCACCTGAGGAGGTGTGCTTGTCTGAAATCTTGGGTGCAGAGAGCCTCTGAAGCAGCCCAGCCTGCAGCATCTCCAGGGAGGTGGCTTTCACAAGGCACACACTTAGGCTTTCACAAGGCACACACCAGGGCCCTGCTGCAGGGCCCTGGGGGTGGTGATAGCTTGTGTTGGCCCACGAGGAGACGGGGGAGTTCTGCAGGAGAGAACTGGGCTTGCAGAGGAGCCCTCCCCTCCTTTGAGCAAGGGGGGAGACTGGTGTCCCTCCAGAACACTCCAGGCATCTTGCCTGGTGTCAGAGCCTGCAAGCGAGCTGGGGTTTGGAATGAGAGCAACTGTTCTGGCTCTCCTTGGTGGCCAACACTAGTGAAGTTCAGGGTGTGCCAGGTGGAGCTGTCACACAGAGCCAGCTCCACCAGTCCAGCATCTGATGCCAAGCAGGACCCAGCACCTCCTGAAACACCAGGCCCAGCTCCCTCCTCACCTCAGGGTGAGCCTGGAGGAGCTCCATTGCTGGCAGCAACCAGACTAGCTCCATCTGAGAGGTGACGTGGAGGTTCAGATGGTGCTTTGCTCCCTTTCTCAGAGCCCAGCCCCCTGCACCAACTGCTCAGGGATGAGGAGACCCAAGGAGTGACAGAAATCCCTTTGGCAGCTGTGCCTGGGAGGAGGGTTGCAGAGCTACTGGGAGCACAAAGAGGGGACATGCCAGATGGGAGTTTTCTTCATTCCCCTGCCTGTGCTAACTCAGGGTGGGACTCTGCTCCAGCCCCATGGCTGGTCCTCTGCACACTGCAGGAGGCTGGGTCACCAGAGCCAGGGTCCTGGCCCTGAGAAGCCCCAAAGATTTTGGGTTTGTTCATCCTGGAGCAAAGGAGGCTCAGGGGAGACCTTCTGGCTCTGCACAGCTCCTGACAGGAGCCTGGAGCCAGGTGAGGGTTGGTCTCCTCCCCCAGGGAACAAGCAATGGGGCAAAAGGAAACGACCTCAAGTTGTTCCAGGGGAGGTTTAGGTTGGATATTAAGAGAAATTTCTTCCCCACAGGGGTTGTCCAGGGCTGTACCAGGCTGCCCAGGGCAGTGGTGGAGTCCCCACCCCTGGAGGGGTTCCCAAGCCATGAAGATGTGGTGTGAGGGACACGGGGCAGTGGGGACTAAAGGAGGAAGAGGGATGCAGTGTCAGACCATCGGGAGGGATGCTCTGAAGGTGCTGAACCATCTTTTTGTAGACAGGCTGAAGGGTTGCTGTGCCCTGGAAGCTGTTGTGCTGTGGGCCTGGGGGTGCCCAGGGTGCAGGAGCAGCAGGTGGCCAGTGCACGCTGGCATCCCTGGGCCCTTAATCAACTTTAAGAGCACATTTCCAAAGCTTTCCCATGAGGAAAGCCTCAAAGAGCTATGCTGATAGACCGAGCCATCCCCTTTTTATTGGAGATGCATTCTCTGATTAACTCCACGTCCTAACGACTCGGGCAGGATGAATTACAAAGGGAGCAGAGGAGTCACAGGGTGCTATTAACATCTCCTGGGGAAGCAGCACTCGGGTCATTTCTGGGCCATTCCTTTGCTGCCTTCTCTCTTCAATAGCAATTTGTTTTTTCTCACTCTCAGCCCAGCTCCATCGCAGCAGGAGCTGCACTGGGTGACCTCCCATCCCTCCTGCACCATCCTCCCCCTCTGCTTCCCCCTCCCTTCTCATCTCCTCCCTCTCCCTGCAGCCACACCTGGGGGTTTTTGGAGATCTTAGAGTTTTGGAGATCTGGGGGCATCATCTAGCTGCTGGGCTCCCTTCTATGTCTGCCACGAAGAGAAAGCACACCTCAAAGTCTGTGAGGTGTTTGCAGGCATTTTGCAGCCCATGAAAGAGGGAAAATCTCTCTGAGAGGCACACTGGGGGTTGGACTAGGTGACATTGAAATGTCCCTTCCAACCCAAACCATTCTATGATTCTGTCACTGTCAGGGTGGCTTGCCCAGCTCTTGAGATAATAACTCTTACTGAAATCATGGCAAAAGAGGAAAATTCCTCCGTGAATGTTTGAAAAGTGCCATGAAAATGAAAAAGCAGAAGACATGATCATTATTATTACATCCCACATGATTATTATGTGGCTCTCGACAGCTCCCTGACTGGAGTTTGGAGCCAGGTGGGAGCTGGTCTCTTCTCCCAAGGAGCAAGCAACAGGACAAGAGGCAATAGCCTCAAGTTGCCCCAGGGGAGGTTGAGGTTGGACCTGAGGAACAATTTCTTGCCCTTGAGGGTTGCCCAGGGCTGTGCCAGGCTGCCCAGGGCAGTGGTGGAGTCCCCACCCCTGGAGGGGTTTCCAAGCTGTGGAGATGTGGTGTGAGGGACACAGGGCAGTGGGGACCTGGCAGTGCTGGGGGAGCAGTTGGACTGGATGATCTTAAAGGTCTCTTCCAGCCAGGGTAATTCTGTGTTTCTCCTGTTAGGCTGCTCAGCTCAGCACGGGCTGGAGCAGGCTGTGGGTGTCTGCACCCGAGGAGGATGGGGCAGTCAGTGTTTGCCATGGAGGACCCTGCTTCATCTTAATTTTCAGGAGAGATTGGGAGATTTTCAGTCTGATTTGAGTGGCCAGACCTGTGCCCCTTTTGCTGATCACCCTGCACAGACACAGGTCAGATCCTACAGGATTTTTGGTGTCTGGCTCCTTGGAGAGCATAGATCGAGGGGAAGTAGCAACTGGCTCACACTGAGACCCAGGATGGATGTAGCGTGTCCCTGGTCCCCCACGGAAGCCTGTGGGGGAGGTGGACACTGAATATCTGCTTCCCAAACCCAGGGCATCCATGATGCTGGCTAACTCCTTTTCCTCTCTTTACACTCAGGGCAGCAGGGACAGAAGGACACCTCGGTGGTGAAGACTGGGAGGACAATGCCAGGCTGCAGTCCATCCCCAGCCCAAATCACACACACATCAGCTCCTCCAGCACCAGGACCTGGCAACGACCTCACTCTTTCTTCTCCTTGCAGAGCCAGCTTTCCCAGGCCCTGAATGGGTTGTCAGACAGAGCCAAGGAAGCAAAAGAATTCCTGGTGCAGCTTCGCAACATGGTGCAGCAGATCCAGGTACTGTGTCTGCTGGAGCTCCTGCCCAGCTCTCTGCAATCCTCTGCCCCCTCTCCCCACCTTGGCTTTTCATCTTACCCCCCTTCCCAAAACCTGCTGGTGGAGGGAGCAGCAGAGACCCCAGCCCTTCATCTCTGCCGTGGGTAGATCCAGACACGTGGCAGGATGGACCAAACCTGTTCCTCACCTGCCATCTGCCACGAGCACTCCACGTGGTGCTGCCCTGGTGCAGCTGCAGGGATAAAAACGACCCCTGTGGTAGCACAGAACAAAGAAATCAGGTTCCCCAGCTGCAGTGGAGAGGTGCCCTGGGCTGTGACACTCTGCTCTGACCCACAGGAGAACAGTGTGGAGTTTGAGGCCTGCTTGGTGGCCCAGTGTGACGCCCTCATCGACGCCCTCAACAGAAGGAAAGCCCAGCTGCTGTCCAGGGTCAACAAGGAGCACGAGCACAAGCTGAAGGTGAGGCCCTGCTCCCCCAGCTCGGGTGGGCACCACCCAGGGATGAGGCCTGTGGTGCTGTTTGTTGGGGTGAAGGAGGGGGGAGGTCACTGGGAAGCTGCTCTTCTTGCTTTCCACTAAAAATGGATTGGGTCTTGCTGCAGATGCCCAGTGCTCCCAGGGTGATGGGCCCTGAGCAATGTGCTGCTTCTTCTGGGGTGACTCCCACTGAATTACTCCATCACTGGGCCAGTTTGTTCAGCCTGGAGAGGAGAAGGCTCTGGGGAGACCTTCTTGCAGCTTTCCAGTATCTGAAGGGGACCTACAAAAGCTGGGGTTGGACTCTTTTCAAGGGCTTGTAGTGACAGGACAAAGGGTAGTGGGTTCAAACTGGAAGAGAGAAGATTTAGATTAGACGTTAGGATGAAGTTCTTCACTGTGAGGGTGGTGAGACACTGGCACAGGTTGCCCAGGGAAGCTGTGGATGCTCCATCACGGAAGGTGTTCAAGCCCAGGTTGGATGGGGCTTTGAGCAACCTGCTCTAGTGGGAGGTGTCCCTGCCCATGGCAGGGGGTTGGAACTAGATGAGCTTTGTGGTCCCTTCCAGCCCAACCCATTCTATGTTTCTATGATTTGTGATTCAATTACTAGTAATTAGGCCAGCAGAGCCATGTGTACACCATCCACAGGCTGGCCAATGACCTTGTTCATGTCCCATGCTGCTTCCAAGCTACTAGCATGATCCTGTAGGATGCTGAGTGCCTGTATCTTCTGCTGGCTTCAGTTGGGGCACTTGGTGTCACAAGATGCCACTTTTGTCCCTTTGTGCTTCCAGAGTCCCTCTTCCGAGGGCATTTCAGAGTTCTGGCTGGAAACATCCATGTCTCTTCTCTGGCTGTGTGTGCAGGCCCCCTAGCCTTGCTTTGGGCCCCCCAGGAGGCTCCTGATAGACTTCCTGGACCTCCCTAAACTGAGAGAGGAGACCCCCAGTGCCCAGTGTGCCCACAGACAAGGGCAGCTCTGGGGGACCTCACTGCCCAACACTGGCACCCAGACGGGCCCAGCCCAGCCCTGGCCTGTCTTCCAGGCACAGAGAGGACCCTGCTGCCTGGGGGGCTCCCCCTCCCTCCCTCCTCTTCCCCTTCAGGGCACGGTTAATTAAACCCTCACAAAGCCAGGGCAGCACAAAGGATTCCCCTGCTCAGCACGACCCGCGGGGACCTTTCGCTTTTTGGCCAGAAGAAGGGATATGCAGCCCTTGCTTGCTCTCAGCCTGTGCCCCCCAACACGTGCATCCCACCCCATCCACCCTTGTTACCAGCCAGGCTTTGCCCTTAGGCAAAAGCAGAGCCCCCAGTTTTTCTCTCCTGGCCCTTAAAAGAAGAGCCCCCAGGTTTTGTCTGCTGTAGCAGACGTGGATGGAGAGCCTGTGTCCAGCTCTCAGCAGCACCACAGCAGCTGGTGTTTAAAACCCAGGAGCTGGTCCCCTCTGCTCTGCAGCCTGTGCAGTGCTGGTCACCTTCTTAGCCTGAAGTGAGTTGGTTTTCCCTTTTAATTTTTGCAGGGGCAGAGGGGGGAAATAACAAACGCAGCAGCGCTGCCTGGGTTGTGCTTGCCTGGGGAAGTCCTGCAGCCCTGACCCACCCCAGTGCCACCTACAGTCCTGCACGCTGGCATCTGGGCATCTATCAGTGCTGAGCAAGAGCTAAAGGGCCAATGGGGGCAAGAGGATGGGGTCAGACTCTTCAGTGGTGGACAAGGGGCAACAGGCACCAACTGGAACCCAGGAGGTTCCATCTCAACAGGAAAAAAATATTGGCTGTGAGGGTGTCCGAGCCTGGAGCAGCTGCCCAGAGAGGTTGTGGAGGCTCCTGGTCCGGAGAGATCCCAAACCCACCTGGGCACCATCCTGGGCACCCTGTTGTGGGTGACCTGCTGGAGCAGGGGGTTGGATGAGATGATCTCCAGAGGTCCCTCCCAACCCCACCATCCTGGGGTTTGCCTACTGAGAGAGGGACAGAGAGGAAATGACCTTTCCAGGCCATCCAGTCCAACCCCCCTGCACTGAGCAGGGACATCTGCAACCAGAGCAGGTGACAGCATCACCCCTTCCCTTAGGAGAGCAGTCCAGCCCATCCTAGCCTGGCCTACATCTCCACTTGCTCCTGCCCTGTCCCCACAGTGTCTCAGCTGAGGAGGCGAGGAGCAGACTGAGCAGCAGGACTCAGCTGTGCCACCCAGGAGCCCTTTCACATCCCAGCTGGCTGCTCCAGGCTGGAGCCCCAGCACCCTGGCTGCAGCCAGGGTCTCTCTGTGGGCTGCTGCTCCAGCTCACTGGGAGGGTGGGCACCACGTGAAGGTACAGCACTGAGTGAGAGAGAAGGACAGGGGACAGAGCCTGCTGCTGGCACTGTGCCACGGGCACCCGTCGCCGCCAGGCTCGAGTTCCCATTCCCCTTGAGAGGGGAGAAGGACAGGGGACAGAGCCTGCTGCTGGCACTGTGCCACGGGCACCCGTCGCCGCCAGGCTCGAGTTCCCATTCCCCTGCTTTACAACTGACCTACTTTGACTTGACACATATTTCGTGGAGGCAGGCACGGATCCAGGCTGGCCTCTGGGCCAGCTCTAATTACTCTAGAGCAGGGAGAGCTCTGGGAGGAAATGAGGGGACATTTCCCTGCCGTCACCCAGTGTCACCCTGAGCTTGGATTCAGAGTAGAAACCCAAGCCTGGAAAAATTACACAGTCATAGACTGGTTTGGGTGGGAAGGGACCTTGCAAGGCCATTTGGTCCAACCCCCTGCCCTGAGCAGGGACATCTGCAGCTAGAGCAGGTTGCTCAGAGCCCCGGCCAACCTCACCTGGAATGGTTCCAGGGGTGGGGCAGCGACCACCTCTCTGGGCAGCCTGGGCCCGGGGCTCACCACCCTCAAGAGTCCAAAATTTCTCCCTTCTTTCTAGTCTAAATCTCTCTCTTTTAGTTTAAAACAGTCACCCCTTGTTCTGTCCGAACAGACCCTGCTACAAGGTCTGTCCCCACTTTCTTCTACACCCCTTTAGGTACTGAAAAGGCCACCAGGAGGTCTCTCTGGAGCCTTCTCCTCTCAGGCTGCCCCAGCCCAACTCTCTCCTGCTGGGCTCCCAGCAGAGGGGTTCCCCCCTCGGGGCATTGCTGGGGCTCCTCTGGCCCCGCTCCAGCAGGTCCCTGGCTCTGCTGTGCTGAGGACTCCAGAGCATCTCTTTCCTCAGACCTCCTTGTCTGTCCTTCTTCTCATTGCTGGCCCTGGTTTTCAAAGGACCAATGTAGTCTTCCCCAAGGGAGGATGCCCTGTGACATAGGCCATTTTGAGCAGGGCATGTAGAGGCTTCCCTGAAGTGTTGTCCCAAGAAGAAATCTCCCCTCAGTCCACAACACACACAGACTGAGCTCTGAGGTGCACCTCCTTTAAGCTCTCAGCAGTGTGGTGGAGCAGTCTGGTCTTCTTCTGGTCTTCATGTCACAGGATGTCTTTGCTCTGTGATTTCAGCATGGTGCTTGGGCTGCAGAGTCCTTGCAGGCAAACAAGGGCTGTCACATTTCCCAGGGGAGCTGATCACATAGGAAGCACTCAATAAGAGCTGCCAGCCATAGCTCTGGATGTCCAGAGATGAAATGCTGGTCTGTGAGCCTTCTTCATGGGTTACAGTCAGGATTTTCCAGGAAGATTAAGGGACTCCCCCATTAGATTAGGTCCCTGGTGAACAGGACTGGTGTGAAAGGCTGAGAAGCAGGACAGGAGCACAGCTTTGCTTTCCTGTGCTGTACCATCTCTGTATGGAAACAGGACACCCAGGTCAGGTAGGCTCATCTCAAGGTGCATGATTTCCCAGAGAGGACACCCAGGTCAGGTAGGCTCATCTCAAGGTGCATGATTTCCCAGAGAGGCAGGTACCAGACTGCTGCTTTCTCTTCCCAACCCCTCCACACTCTGATTTTTCCCCTGCCCTGGTGTCTGACCCCCTTGGGAAGCACCAGCACCAGGAGCTGGGCACCGAGGAGCTCTGAAGATCTGTGATTGAGCTGCAGGGGATGCCTCTGGCTTTCTGATAGCCCTCAAGCTTTCCACTCGTTCTGTTGAAGAGCTGGATCCAGTTTGTCCTCTGTGGCATCTGTGTTCTCCAGGGATCCTCCCTGCACTGGAGACTTTGTATTGCACCTTCCCACACTGGCTGGTGATGCTGATCAGAAGAGGAGGTGCTGCTGCCAGCATCACCCGGGCTTGTTCCCACTGCAGCTCTGCTCTCCCCAGCTCCAGCCTGAGCCTCCTCTCCCAACAGCCAGCAGCAAGTCACCATGGAAACGTCCACCTGCAGGTGCTCTGCTCAGAGGATGTGTGGCTGTGGCATCAGCACAATCAAACCATCAGATCTGCCCCATGGATTTTTCCATCCAGGATTTGGTGGTGAGCTGGCTGAACATCAGCCAGAGTGTGCCCAGGTGTCCAAGAAGGCCACCAGCAGCCTGGCCTGGATCAGCACTAGTGTGGCCAGCAGGAGCAGGGAAGTGACCATGCCCCTGGACTGGGCACTGGGGAGGCCACATCTTGGGGTCTGGGGTCAGGATTGGGCACCACAGGATGAGAAAGACCTTGAGGGGCTGGAGCAGGTCCAGAGAAGGGCAACGAAGCTGGGGAGGGTCTGGGGAACATGGCTTGTGAGGAGCAGCTGAGGGACCTGGGGGTGCTGAGCCTGGAGTAGAATGAGGGGAGACCTTCTGGCTCTGTACAGCTCCCTGAAAGGAGGCTGGAGTGAGGTGGGGGTTGGTCTCTTCTCCCAAGGAACCAGCAATAGGACAAGAGGTAATGGGCTGAAGTTGCCCCAGCAGAGGTTTTGACTGGATATGAGGAAGAATTTCTTCCTTGCCAGAGTGCTGAGGCCTTGGCCCAGGCTGCCCAGGGAGATGGTGGAGTCCCCAACCCTAGAGGGGCTCAAAATACATGTAGATGTGGCACTTGGGGACATGGTTTAGTGGTCATAGTAGTGTTGGGTTGATGGTTGGACTTGATGATCTTAGAGGTCTTAATGATTCCATGATTTTTCCATCTGGGTTTGGAGAAATCCATCACACCAACCTCCATCCCCACGGCCATGGAGGTGACCACAGTGTGCCCAGGGTGCAGAGGCTCCGTGTGCTCCAGGTGACACCCCCAGCAGGACCCATCCTGGGCAGGATGAAGAGAAGTCTCCTGAGATGAAGAGGTGCTCGTGAAGTTGAGTGCCTTCAAACCAGTTCTCTACACAAGTGCTAAAAGGAGGAGGAAGCTGAGGAAGACATTTAAGTGGAGATGAGTGCAGATGTTGTTGCCTTCTAGGAGCTGTATTAGAATGTAAATTATAGTTTGTGTCATCTCAGAGGGAAGAAAAGCTCTTGAAATAAATTTCCTATTTTCAGGTAGTAGTGAACTGCTGTGAGCAGGCAGCAGAAGGGCTTTTTTTAGGCCTATAATCAGCAGCCAGGTTCTGGCTGTTGCCTCCTTTGGCCCCTTGAGGGAAAAAAAAAAAAAGGCATTTGATAAAAAGACCCACAAACAAAATGTACAGAGCTACCCAAATCCCCTGCCCAGCAGAGCCACGAGCCCTTTCCCAGAAGATGCTGGAGACTCCACAGCTTCTCTGCTCTGGTCTTTGACCATCTTTATGGGGAAAAAACCCTATTCCTTATGTTTAAATGGAATTTCTTTTATCTCAGTTGGCCCCCACATGCCTGAAGCATCGCGGCAGCCTGCAGCAAGCACTCACCCTCCAGACCAAACCTTTATTAGCAGGGATAATCTGCCAGGAAGCTCATTAATTAATCAGCCTGGTGCTGCCTGGCGCTGGCCTGACCTCACCCTGCCAGGAGCCTGGAGCCAGGTGGGGGTCGGGCTCTGCTCCCAAGGAATAAGGGGCAGGACAAGAGGCAATGGCCTCCAGTTGCCCCAGGGGAGGTTGAGGTTGTCCCTGAGGAACAATTTCTTCCCCTGGAGGGTTGCCCAGGGCTGTGCCAGGCTGCCCAGGGCAGTGGTGGAGTCCCCACCCCTGGAGGGGTTTCCAAGCCGTGGAGATGTGGTGCTGAGGGACACGGGGCAGTGGGGACCTGGCAGTGCTGGGGGAATGGTTGAACCTGGTGATCTTTAAAGTCTCTTGTAACCAAATCAATTCTATGTTCTCCATGCCCCAGCTCCCTCCTCCCAGACAGTGCCAGGAGGCCCCAGTGCCACCAGTGGCACTGGAGCAGTGGTGGCAGGTCCCCTTGCCTCACTGGTGACCCATCTCTTGGCCAAGGAGGTGCTGGGTGAGCCAGCAGCCTGTCCACACCTGTCTTGGGACACCAGGTCTGTCCTGACCAAGCACATGCTGTTTCTTGGAGCATCATGTCTGGCTGGTGACAGCAGATGGCCAACCTAAACCTCCCCTGGGGCAACTTGAGACCCTTTCCTCTTGTCCTATCACTTGTTCCTTGGGAGCAGAGCCCGACCCCCCCCTGGCTCCAGGCTCCTGTCAGGAGCTGTGCAGAGCCAGAAGGTCTCCCCTGAGCCTCCTTTGCTCCAGGCTCAGCACCCCCAGCTCCCTCAGCTGCTCCTCCCCACACTTGGCCTCTAGACCCTTCCCCAGCTTCGTTGCCCTTCTCTGGCCACGCTCCAGCCCCTCAAGGTCCTTCTGGGAGTGAGGGGCCCAAAACTGAACCCAGGACTCGAAGTGTGGCCTCCCCAGTGCCCGGTACAACCCCCCAGGACCCTCCCCCTGGGCAGAATGGCTCCATGCAGTGCAAGGGGTTGCTCTGCATCACAAGGCAGGGGCTGCAGGCTGCTGCAAGGCTTTGAACCCCCACTGCACCTTCTGGATCCCTCCTCAAAGAACTGACCATCCTCACAGAGAGAGGGAGTTCAGGGGCTTGCCCACGCCTTCAGGAAAGGTCAGTGTAGGTGTCCAGATCTCCAGGACTAGCTGCTGCCTCTTCTCCATCACAGCAGAGCCATGCCAGTGCACTCAAGTGTCAGAAGCTGGCACTGAGTGAACTCTTCCCTCTCATGACAACATTTGAGGCCAGATCCCGGTGTGTGCCAATCGTGCTGCTCACTGGCCCCATCCCAGGGCAATCCAGCATCTCTGCAAGCCTCTGCAGGCACCTCTTGGTCCAGAGGAGCCATAGGGGAGCTCCCCCTGCTGCCTTGTCCACCCTGTGCATGTGGTGTGGTGGCTGCAGCCCCCCTTTTCTTCCCGTTAGGTGATGATGTAGAGGTGATTAAAGTATAATTAAACAACACATGAAGTGAGTGATTGCCTTGCAGGAGTCCTTGCCCCCCTTGAAGCCCAGGTTCATCCACCTCAGGAGGCTCCATTTCACCTCTGACCGTGGGGATGCTCACAGGAGGCAATGCTCCTCAGCCCAGGGTGGTCATCTGAGTGCTGGCGTGGTGCTGGGACTCCCCAGCTGTGGTGCTGAGGACACCACTGTGCTTTCAGAAACGTTCATCACTGCTTGTTGCAGCTTTTCCCATCACTGCAGCTGCAGATGTTGACGAGAAGTTCACCTGTACAAAGCTCATCCTGACTAGCTGTGGTCTCTAGAGCTGCATAGCTTTGTTCAGGTCTAGTGGAGAACCTCACACAGCTTGAAAGAACTTCCAGAAAAAAATAATTCAACATTATCTGCCATGAGCACGTTCCTCTAGAGCAGAAAATCTCTTTTCCTGAGCCACTCTAACAATCTCCTGTGGGAGAAATCCTGCTGACACCAGGCATAGACCAGCACTGCCTCCTTCTGCAGGGATTCTGCCTGAGCTCCAGGTTCTACAGGTTCACATCTCCCTGGTTGGAGCCAGGTGGGGTTTGGTCTCTTCTCCCAAAAAAAAAGCCACAGTATAAGAGGAAACAGCCTCAAGTTGTACCAGGGGAGGTTTAGCTTGAACCTGAGGAATAATTTATTCCCTAAAAATGTTGTCCAGGCTGCCCAGGGCAGTGGTGGAGTCCCCACCCCTGGAGGGGTTTCCAAGCTGTGGAGATGTGGTGTGAGGGACACGGGGCAGTGAGGACCTGGCAGTGCTGGGGGAATGGTTGGACTGGATGATCTTCAAGGTCTCTTCCAACCAAAACCATCCTATGATTCAGTGTGAGGGACCAGCCAACCTTCAGAGAGAGCCCTGCAGTGTTGGAGCCTGGAGCCTGTTCTCCCCACTGTGTTTCAGGCAAGGCCAGCAGAGTCCACAGGCACCAGCCAAGCCACAGACTCGTGATGCTGAACCCATTCCCCTGGGGGAACCATCCAGGCTGCAGGAAGATGTGGGTGCCTTGGCATGCAGCCTGGGCAGCCCTGGGCAGAGCTCAGCGTGCTGTAGGAGCCCTGCTGCAAGACAAGGAGGATTTATCTCCTCTCCCTGGCACTCCCCTCCTTCTGAGCTCATCCCCGGGCTCCCACTGAGATCATTCTGCAGCGAGGTCCAGCTCAGCTGATGGGCAGATGAACATCTCAAGCAGATCCTCAGTCAGGGCTGAAGCTGGGGAAGGTGGTGGGCTTATTCCTCTTGGAAAGACCAAAATTCCAGGCTTGCTCTGGGGCAGTTGGGGGGCTGCTGCCCTGGAGCCAAGCCCACAACCCCAGGGATGGATGGGGCAGCCCCAGGGAAGGATGGGGCACCCCATGGATGGATGGGGCAGCCCCATGGATGGATGGGACAGCCCCAAGGATGGATGGGGCAGCCCCAGGGAGGCTGCAGAGCAGCTCAGGGTCTATGGAGGTAGGTGTTGGCATTGCATGGAGTTCATAATCTGGCACTTGGAAGCTGTCTTAATTAAAACCAGAGCATGGAGCTGCCCTACTGCTTTGGATAATTCTGTGGGTTAATTACTTTGAGCTAAACAAGGCTCGTTGTTGTTCCCCACGTTTTCAAAGATCTGGAATTCGGGTGTTTTGAGTCTTGGCCAGTTTGGCCCTTTTCTCTTCCCTCGAGTCTCTGTCTCTCTTGGCATTGCCCCGGGCCCGGCCCCGGGCCCACGCAGCACAGTAGCCACCTCCAGCTCTCTCTGAGCCACCCTGCTCCCCTTGTCCCCTTGCAGGTGGTGCGGGACCAGATTTCCCACTGCACGGTCAAGCTGCGCCAGACCACGGGCCTGATGGAGTATTGCCTGGAGGTCATCAAGGAGAACGACCCCAGTGGCTTCCTGCAGGTTGGTGGGGGCTGCCTGGGTCACCTCTGGGCTGTGAGGAGAGGGGCAGAGGCATTGCACAGCCCAGGGCCCCGGGGTAACACGGGGGTCTTACACCAAAGGGGATGCCCCCAGCTTTTCCAGCTGTAAAACCAAGGGCCAGCCTCTCGTCACAGCAGGACAGAAGCAGAACCAGGCCAGGGATGGGATGTCCCCAACTCTGACCAGAGGGTTGCAGCAGCCACGGGGGTTATCTCTGGAGCAGTGACCACAACGTGCTGCCCATGGCTCCCCAGCAAGAGACAGGCACAGAGCACCTGAGAACTGCATCCCACCGTTCATCCCTGGGCTGGTCCCTTTGCTACTAGAGCCTGCCTTTGAAATAGTCCCCAAAGCTCCTGGGGTCCCTCTGAGGCCAGTCTGAGCCTGCAGCCAAGCCAGGTCTGATGTCCCAGCCTTTGGCAGTCGGGGCAGGAGAGGGAGGAGAGCAGGGGGGGAGGAGAGCAGGGAGGGAGGAGGCTCAGCCCTGCTGGCCCCCGGCTCCTGAGGCTCCTCCTCGCCACCAGATCTCGGATGCTCTCATCAGGAGAGTGCACCTGACAGAGGACCAGTGGGGGAAGGGGACACTCACCCCCCGGATGACCACGGACTTCGACCTGAACCTGGACAACGCTCCCCTGCTGCAGTCCATCCATCAGCTCGACTTTGTGCAGATGAAAGGTGAGAATCTTCCCAGTGCCTTTCCACAGCACCTCTCTGCTCCCCCTCAGAGCTTCAGGAGGGTTTCTGGTCTTCTCCCAGCAAGATTGGGAGCCCCAGACCCAACCCCAACCCCAGTTCTAGAATCACAAAATCATTTAGGACAGAAGGGACCTTAAAGATACTGAGTGGTACCCCCCCTGCCATGGGCAGGGACATTTCTCACTAGAGCAGGCTGCTCAAAGCCCCATCCAACCTCCTCTTGAACACACCCAGTGATGGAGCATCCACAGCTTCCCTGGGCAACTGTTCCAGTGTCTCACCACCCTCATGATGAAGAATATCTTCCTAATATCTAATCTAAATCCACCCTCTTTCAGTTTAAAACTGTTATCCTTCACCCTATCACTACAAGCCCTTGTAAAAAGTTCATCCCCAGCTTTCTTGTAGGCCCCCTTCAGATACTAGAAGGCTTCAATAAGGTCTCTCCAGAGCCTTCTCTTCTCCAGACTGAAAAAAAACAACTCTCACAGCAAACTTGCTGATGGTGCACTAGATTCCACTGCCTGTGCCACAGACAAAGGTGTTAAACAAACACGTTACACACGTTCCTGGGTATTTTGCACCCCTGGAGCAGCCATCTGCCTCCTTGCCATGGAACTCTGGGCAGCCTTGGTGAGCCTCCAAACACAAAGGCACAAGGAGCCACACCACTCAGCTTGGGGTCTTCCCTCCTTCCCCTCTCCTCCCTGTTGTTTTAGGCCTTCATTTCAGATTTAATTTCTTCCTTGTTCTCCATTCCCTCTGTGCTCACTCTCCTGTACCATGTACATTGCTGTGCAGGAAGCAGAGAGCAACCTGTGAGAAATTTTCACAGTCCCAGCACGATGGGGGTTGTGGGGGACCTCTGGGGATCACCTCATCTAACCCCCCTGCTCCAGCAGCTCACCCACAGCAGGGTGCCCAGGATGGTGTCCAGGTGGGTTTGGGATCTCTCCAGAGCAGGAGACTCCCCAGCCTCTCTGGGCAGCTGCTCCAGGCTTGGGCACCCTCACACCAAAGAATTTTCTCCTCCTGTTGAGATGGAACCTCCTGGGTTCCAGTTTGTGCCCATTGCCCCTTGTCCTGTCTCTGGGCACCACTGAAAATCAGAGTCTGGCCCCAGCCTCTTGCCCCCCAGGGGCCCTTTAGCTCTTGCTCAGCATTGATCAGATCCCCTCTGAGGCTTCTCTTCTCCAGCTGAACAGCCCCAGGGCTCTCAGCCTGTCCTGGCACAGAGATGCTCCAGCCCCCTCAGCATCTTCACAACCTCTGCAGGACTCTCTCCAGCAGTTCCTTGTCTCTCTTGACCTGGGGAGCCCAGAACTGGCCACAATACTACAGAAGTGGCCACACCACGCCAGAGGAGAGGAGGAGGAGAACCTCAGCCTGCTGGCCACACTCTTCTTCATGCTTTTCATGATGTTCAGATGATGGCATTCCTTATGTTCCTGCCTGCTCCAGCCTAAACATGGGTGCTGTGGCTCTCCCCAGGCTCCTCCTCTGTGGTGCTGGCAGTCAGGGTTACACTAATTTGTGTTTAGTTTCCTCCCCAGTGCCAGCCCCACCGATCCTGCAGCTGGAGGAGTGTTGCACCCACAACAACAGTGCCACCTTGTCCTGGAAGCAGCCCCCCCTGTCCACGGTGCAGGTGGAAGGCTACATCCTGGAGCTCGACGATGGCAACGGTGGCCAGTTCAGGGTAAGTGCTCAGGGCACAAGGCTCCACTAGTGCCCTGCCATGAATCATAGAACCATAGACTGGTTTTGGTGGGAAGGGACCTT
>NW_008587784.1:0-4134 GCF_000691845.1 Merops nubicus
AGAGAGCTCTCTGTCACTCAGCTGTTGCCCTCAGGCCTAGCTGTAAGATCAGCATAAAGAGGTCATGAGACAGTTCAGTGTCCTTTAATCTCTCTCTGAGTACTGGCTGCTTTAGCAATTCTGTAGTTTTAAAATTATTTTTATATCATTTTTAAAATTATCCACACACACACAAGTGCCAGGGTTTGTGCCAGGAATTCCAGCTCTGTTATCCCTGCACTGTGTAACAGCACCTCCTCTGGATCTGGGGGCACAGATTTGTTTCTAACTTCTGGTTTTTCCTCTTTTCTTTTTTAATCTAGGAATCTATACTTCTTATAAAACATTCCTTCACAAAGACAAAACCCTGATAAAAAGATTACTAAAGGTAAGTGGTTTCCACTCTGTCCTACATCCTGTGTTCATGAGGGAAGGCTGGGCTAACAGCTTGCTTTGAACAGGCAATGCAAGGAGCAGACTTTGTACAGTGTGTAGTCACAGGGTCACGTTGTCTGTCCTCACTGGCACTTGAGCAGACAGGCAAAATCACCCTGGAATGGGCTGGGCTCTCTGCTACAACTTCAGAGTCAGAGGGTTGTTTGGGTTGGAAGAGACCTCTCAGATCCTGGAGTCCAACCACCCCCCAGCCCTGCCAGGTCCCCACTGCCCCGTGTCCCTCACCCCACATCTCCACGGCTTGGAAACCCCTCCAGGGGTGGGGACTCCACCACTGCCCTGGGCAGCCTGGCACAGGCCTCCACAGCCCTCCAGGGCAAGAAATTGTTCCTCAGGGGCAACTGAAACCTCCCCTGGGGCAACTTGAGGCCCTTTCCTCTTGTCCTGTCCCTTGTCCCTTGGGAGCAGAGCCCGACCCCCCCCTGGCTCCAGGCTCCTGTCAGGAGCTGTGCAGAGCCAGAAGGTCTCCCCTGAGCCTCCTTGGCACAGAATCATTTGGGTCAGAAAAAAATCTTTAAGATCATCAAGTCCAAGAGTAAATCTTAATCTGTTTATGCTAATGAAACTTCAATTAGAAATAATGGTTAGTCAACTATATTGGGACATGTTTATCATACCAGGTTTCAATTTTTTCACTTGATATGATGGATTAAATGCTGGCACTAGTGCTAACTAGTGTTAACTAGTATTAACTAGGCACTAGTGCTAACCTAACTGACAACAATCCTCATCAAAAAAGAGTGAAAAACCAGGTTCTGTGCAGTGAACTGTGAGTGCTGCCGGTAACTAGAGAGGGGAGTGCGTGTTTAGGGTGCTTGTTCTCCAGCCTGCCTGAGCCGCGGTGCCTGCAGGCCCTGGCTGGAGGGGGCACCCCCTGAGCCTGCTGCTTGTGCCCGCAGGGCATCCAGAGGAAGCGTCCCTCCGAGGTCCAGAGCGCTCTGCTGAGGCGCCACCTCCTGGAGCTCACCCAGAGCTTCATTATCCCGCTGGTGAGTGCAGCAGGGGCTTCTCCCGGCGCTGGGGGGCGAGGGGGGTGAGCAGGAGACGCTTCAGGGGTGTGTTTGCACTTGCCCTCCTCGGTTCACCCCCGCCCGAGCATCTGTAACGGCTTCAGGACGTGGCACCCTATTATTAGAGGTGTTTTACTCCACGGGGAGGGACTAAATGTCTCTTGAAGAGAACTGTCAGTGAGCAGCCTGGGAGTCTGCAGGCTGGCTGCTCAGCACACCCTGTGGAAGGTCAGACCATGCCCTCCTGCAGCGTGGCAGTGCCTGTTCCCTGCCACTTGATGCTGATGCCAACTCCTTGCTCTTTTCAACAGGTAGTCAGAGCAGGTGTCTAGGGAAAGGTGGGAGCCTAAAACATTCCCCCTCCCCTCCAGCACTGGAACCAGACCTGCTGCTGGTGTGGAATGCTCCCTGCTGCCTTGGGAAGCTTTGCTGCAGAGCTGTGAGCCCTGTGCACATGGGGATCACCCCCAGGGCAGCATTTGGGGAATGCTTCTGTCAGGGCTTCCCTGTCCAGTCCCACCAGAAACCTGCTGGTGCTCTGTTTTGGTGACTGTCCAGCTGGCCAAGTTTAGCTCCTCCACTTTCTTTTCTACATAATCTTAGAATGGGTATAGGAGGACAAAGCATCTTCTCTGATTCTGGCCCCTCCTGCCAACCTCTTCCTGCCTGACCTGTCCTCACGTGGCACTCCTGGGACTCATCCAGCCACGGTTTGGTGACCTAGCTCCTGTGGGAAGCACGTTGGAACACTGAGGCTTGTGTGAAATGCAATATGAAACAAAAAGCAGAGGGAGTATGAGGCTGTTGATTGTGCCTGTCCTGCAGCAGAGAAGGTCACCAAACTTGGTCACCATGCAGCAGGCTCCTGGATTGTTGAACCCTTAAAAATGTTATTGTGTTTTCTGTTGTTTGGTTCTTCTTAGGAGCATTACATTGCAAGTCTGATGCCTCTGCAGAGGGCCATCACTCCATGGAAGGTATGCTCAGTTTCCCAGTGGCTTCTGCTTTCCCCTGGCTGCTGGGGTTGGGAAGAGTTACACCTCCTGCTGATCACATACTCTGTGTGCACTTCCCTCATTGAAGGAAGGTTATTACTCCTTTAAGAAAAAAAGGCCAAAACAAACCTTGGGACAGATGCTTCCTGTTTTGCAGTCAGCTCAGCTGTTCTCAACCTCATTTGAATTTTACCAGCAAGGCTGGTTAAGATGTTTTGGTCCTGGGGGTTCCTGAGTGTGCCCTGTGCAGCCTGTCCCTCTGGGAGTGCAGAGCTCGTGGGGTCTGTGGGGTGCTGTGTAACGTGGACCCTCTGCCCTGCAGAACCCTCCCCAGATCCGTCCCTTCCGCCAGGAGGACTTCATGAAGACCCTTGAGCATGCTGGTCCCCAGCTGACCTGTCTGCTTAAGGGTGACTGGTTAGGCCTCTACAGGTGAGAGTTTGGTAATTACTTATTCCCTTAATAACTGGTGCAAGTTGTGGCAAACATCAAATCCTGAATTAGAACTGGGAGCAAAAGGAGTTTCAGGACAGAGACTGGTCACCTAAAAAACTGCCTCTGAGGAGCTGATTAGCTAATAATGGTCAGGAAGAGCAAGAGCAGTACTGAAATAATGGTCAGGAAGAGCAAGAGTAGTACTGGAATAATGGTCAGGAAGAGCAAGAGCAGTGCAGAACCAATCCTGTGCTTTCTGTACTCTCTTAAACGTGTAGATACAGTCAGGTTTAGAAGCTGTCAACTCTCCACCTTCAGGAGCTTAAAGTCCTCACTGCTGGAGAAGAAGGGGACTCATCTCTGACATCAGCTATGTCATTTATTGTCCTCCAGGGAATCTTTCTTTTGAAGTGTCTGCTCCTGGGCAGATGGGGTATAAAGACCTGCAGGTCTTCAGCCAGCAGTGGTGGTGTGTCTGTGCACAGTGGGCAGGACAACGGGCACTGCCACACTGCTGGGATGTACAAGGCTGTGGATTCTTCAGGTAGAATTCAAGAGAGCAGGCAGGAGAGGCTGTCCATCGTTTCCATAAAGGATAATTAGTTATAAAGGGGATGGAAAAGACACCACAATATTAGGAAAAATCCAGAAGTCTATACCCTGTGGGAAGGAAAATGGGAAATGTATGGATAGGGAGAACAGAAAAGGTTCTGGAAGTGTGCAGAGAACATAACCCTGGGTCAGTACATGTTCCAGAGTCGTGAGATTTTATGTGTACACTATTTCTTACATTCCTAAGTCAAAGCCCTAATTAAAAAAAAAGAGGTCTATGTCACAGCAGCATCTTGAGATCATTGAATTATCCAACCACTAAGGCTGGATAAGACCTGCAAGGTCATCGAGTCCAGCTGTCAGCCCAACACTCCCATGACCACTAAACCATGTCCCCAAGTGACACATTCACACGTGTTTTGAACCCCTCCAGAGATGGGGACTGCAGCACCTCCCTGGGCCAAGGCTTCACCACTCTGCCAGGAGAGAAATTCTGCCTTGTACCCAACCTCAGCCTCCCCTGGGCAACTTGGGGCCCTTTCCTCTTGTCCTGTCCCTTGTCCCTTGGGAGCAGAGCCCGACCCCCCCCTGGCTCCAGGCTCCTGTCAGGAGCTGTGCAGAGCCAGAAGGTCTCACCTGAGCCTCCTTTGCTCCAGGCTCAACACCCCCAGCTCCCTCAGCTGCTCCTCCCCACACTTGGGCTCTAG
>NW_008587784.1:4264-4959 GCF_000691845.1 Merops nubicus
ACGATGCCTGCTCGGTTGCGGCTGGCCACACTGTTTGTAATATTTCCATCAGGAAAGGAGAGGAACGTAGCAGGAGACTGCAGAGGAGTGTGAAAGTCTTCCCGCGTTGAGCCATCCCAGTTATAACTCCAAAGGAAAAGTGGGCCCAGCTGAGGCTGCAGAAGGGCACAGAGCACCAACCCCTGCACTGGCTGAGGCAGGAGCTGGTGCAGAGGGAGGTGCCAGACTGGTGGGATTGTCCCTCTTGTTGATGACAACCTGCTAAAGCTGCTCTGCTGAGTGCTGTTAATGCCTGGCTGAGGAGAAGCCTCCGGAGCAGGCAGGACAGGAGCAGTGTATTAGCTCTGAGCAGCTTCTATCCCTCCTCACACCGGGTCAGACTCTTCCCTCCTCACGTCTCTCTGCCACAGGGGGGGCAGGGAGTCTGTGTGAGGGCACCAGTGAGCTTCTCTGCCCCCCTCTGTCCTCTCCTCAGCCTCTCCTCCCTTCCCCCAGGCGTTTCTTCAGGTCTCCCAACTTCGATGGCTGGTACCGTCAGAGGCACAGGGAGATGACCCAGAAGCTGGAGGCTCTGCACTTGGAGGCCATCTGTGAGGCGGTGCGTCCAGCCACAGGGGCTGCACCCACCTGGGTGCTGGGTGCTGGGTGGCACCTCCTGGGACAGGGGACCTGGGCGGTGAGGGCACTGCTGCTCT
>NW_008587784.1:4982-7300 GCF_000691845.1 Merops nubicus
GCCAGTGCAGGCCCTGCTCTGGCTGCTGCCAGCAACTGTTCCCACCCATCAGGCTCTTCCCAAGCCAGCAGGGGCAGGTGAAGCACCTTCAGCGTGGGGTGGGGCACACCAAAGCTGTCTCCTCTCTCAGCAGGCCTGACCCTGGCAGATAGATAGATGTAAACTCTGAGCGTGGCACAAGGCTCCTGGTGCTGGCTGGAGGGGGGAGCCCTGCACCCCCTGCATCTTCCCTTGACTCTCCCCTTGCAGGGCAGAGCTTGGTGCTGTCATGGGCAGGGAAGTGAGGAGAGCTCTGCCTTGCTCACTTAGGCTCAAGTGCTGTGAGCAGAGTTGTGAAAGAGAATGAGAAACTTCCTCCTCGCTTTCCCTTCAGGCTTTGCTTAGGGCTGGCTCTTTGAGAAAAGCTTCTGTAAGGAAGCAATGTCCCTGAAGAAAGCTCTTCTCTCTCTTTAGAACATTGTGGCCTGGATGAAGGACAAGTCTGAGGTGGAGATTGTGGACCTGGTGCTAAAACTTCGTGAGAAGCTGGTAAGTTTTCCTCCCTCCTTTTTGTGCTAATTCCTTTCTCATCTGTGTCTCTGTGGCAGGGAGAGCCCAGGGACATGGGTCACACTTGTTGCTTAGAAAATCTTGTTCTTACTCCCTGATTTGGAGAACCAACAATTGGGACAGTCATGAAACTTTAGTGTTTGTGTAGAAAAATATTCAAGGTTCTGGTTCTTTTCTTCTCAGTGAGGCTCAGGTGACAGTTTCCTGTCTGTTGTCTCTCACTCTGAACTGGGGAGTCAGAGAATCCCAGACTGGTCTGGGTGGGAAGGGACCTTCCAGGGTCATCCCCTCCAACCCCCTGCAGGGAGCAGGGACAGCCCCAGCTAGAGCAGGGTGCTCAGAGCCCCGGCCAACCTCCCCTGGGATGGTGCCAGGGATGGGGCAGTGACCACCTCTCTGGGCAGCCTGGGACAGGGGCTCAACACCCTCAGCAGCAACAATTTCTCCCTTCTCTCCAGTCTGAATCTCCCTCTTTGAGTTCCAAACCATGACAGACTATAAAGACTGTAAAGAGATAACGTGAAGTTTGCTCAGCCAAAGACAAAGTGGAAAGAGGAACTGAGAAACTGCTTTAAGATCCCTCCCCCTGCTCTGTCTCCTGCAGGTGAGAGCCAGGTGCCAGCACCTCCCTGTGAAGGAGGAGACTCTGCAGCGGGTGGGTCTCTACATCGAGACCATCATCGGCTCCCTGCCCGAGGATCTCCAGGCTGTGCTGCACCACCCCTGAGCACGCTGAGGGGACTCTGTTGGAGAAGGAAGGGCCCTCCCACCCAGCTCTGAGCTGTGGGCAGCTCCAGCTGCCTTTGGAAAGGAAACCTCTCCCCTCATCCAGCCGGCACGACCTGCTCCGGACCTTGCTCATGGCTGTGGATGGTTTGGAGCACGTGAGCCTGGGTTGGGACTGCAGCAGAAACAGGGAACCATGGGCACTGTCCTGTCTAGTCCTGCTCTGGGGAGCTGGCTCAGGGGGCTGCAGACGAGAAACTGTTCCCTGTGTGGTCGTTGGAAGGTCAGAAAATGGCAGCTGGGCCTCCAGCAGCATGTGACAGGCTGTGCAGAACACGTCTTGCCCACACACACATCCATCTTGAGAGCTCAGAATTTCAAGGCTCTTGTCCTGCCTGGAAGAAGCAGGACCAGCCTTGGAGGGGGGAGTTGTTCTGAGGACAGCTCCTGGTGATAAAGAGAGATGCTAGTGCCCCACGTACAGAGCAGGGGAATAGTCACTGCCCGTTCAGCAGCCTGACTCATGCTGGTGGGAGCCTCAGCTGTGGTGGGAGTGGGAGGATGAACTGGTGGACACGGAATGCTCTTGGGTTTTTCTTCAAGGCAGAGAGAGAAGAAGAAGGAGGAGGTGGTGGAAGGCACAGGCTCTCTGGGGATCATGGTGGGGCGCTCCATGAATGGCAATAGCTCCTGGAGCTCTGCAGAGAGGAGCTGGCCTCCAAATGTAATTTATTCTGCTTGAAAAGTCAAGTTTGTGTGCTCTAACAACGCAGGAGGGACCCGGAGCTGGCCTTGGGCAGTGAGGTGCCACTTGCCTGCAACACCTGCAGCCTCTGTGCCAGGAGGGAGCTGGGAGCAGCCCGTGTGGCCTGAGGCCACGGGGAGCAGCCACGGGGCTCCCAGCACAGCCCATGCCCAGCAGAGCCTGTCCCCAGCCCCACTCCTGGCTCAGGAGGAGCCCTCGGGCCCCACAACACTGTCCTGGGCAGCAGAGTCCTGCCCAGCACCTCAGCAGGGCACTGCTGTGGGCAGCCCAGGGGTGG
>NW_008587784.1:7396-9075 GCF_000691845.1 Merops nubicus
CTGGGCCGAGCACTCCTGTACAGCAGAGAACAGCAGTTTAAAAAAAAAACAAAGCAGCCAAGCTCTGTCCCGTTTTTGAGTTTGAGCAGATGTGTGTGGTGAGGAGTGGAGCATCTGCTGCTGAGCCTGGCTGCTCCTGGCCCTCAGCCTGGGGGTTCCACAGAGCCTGGCTGCTCCTGGGCCTCCGCCTGGGGGGTCACACGCTGGGGGCTCCACAGTCTCCATCAGACGTCTGTGCAGGGCTCTCAGTCAGCACAGAGGCTCCTGTCCCCTTCAGCAGGCTGCACAGTCACACCTGGGCTTGGGTGGGAAAGGACCTAGAAAGCTCAGGGAGCAGGGACAGCCCCAACTAGAGCAGGGTGCTCAGAGCCCCGGCCAACCTCCCCTGGGATGGTGCCAGGGATGGGGCAGTGACCACCTCTCTGGGCAGCCTGGGACAGGGGCTCAACACCCTCAGCAGCTTCTCTGCAGTCTGAATCTCCCTCTTCGAGTTTCAAACCATCCCCCCTTGTCCTGCCCCAACAGACCCTGCTCCAAAGCCTGTCCCCTCTCTGGCAGGCCCCTGGCAGGCCACAATGTTCTGTGACTTGCATGACACCAAAGCAAACACCAGCTTGTCCCATCTGGCAGGGAGGTCCTGCCCAGGTCCTGCCCACACACCCCACGAGTCGTCCACCCTCCTTCCTGGCTCTTCATCCTCCCAACACACATCGTGCAGCCCCGGGGGTCAGAGGGGATGCCTGGGCCTGGGTCCATCGATTCACCCTCAGCTTGTGCAGTGCTCAGCTGTCCTGGCTGCCTTGGCCTGGCTCCTCAACAGCCCAGACATGCTCTGTCAAGCCTTGTTCCTCTCAGTGATGGATTTTTAGCTTTGCATTCCTCTGTGGGAGGTCAGACCCATCATCATCATCCCTCACTTTCCTACCTGGGTGCTAGGCCCCGTCCGTGTCCCCCTGCCCACCATCCCCAGCAGGCTTTTCTGCTCTGCCCTCTTCCTAAGCCTCTGTGCTGAGAGCCTGGGAGCTTGTGCCCATCCTCCCATGCCCCACCTGGACTGAGCCAGTGGCAGGGACCAGCTTTGAACTGACTCAGATCCTCACACCCTCCTCACCTCTGTCTCTGGAGCCGCCAGAGTCCCAGTGGTCACCCAGCACCACGCTGCTGGGGGCAGATGGGGCAGAGGGGGCAGCTCCAGCCCACACGTGGCAAGGAGCCACTGCCAGCTCGGTGCCTGGCTGGTCCGTGCTCCCCCCCGTGGGGTCCCCCCCCCCCCAGCCCGCGGGGGCTGCCACACCCCTCTGCCCCTCCATCCTTGAGCCCCTCTTGGCCCCAGCTGGAGCCCCAGCAGCTTCCCCTGGCACTCTGAGCAGCCTTCCCTGGGCTGGGGGGCTCCAGATGCTCCCTGTGGAAGCTGCTGGTGCAGTGGGGGTGAGCACAGGGGTGAGCAGGGTCCCACCAGCACCCCCAGGGGTTTGGCTTTGCACGAGTGATGCCCCCAGCCCCACAGGCAGCCGAGGTATGAGCGAGCTGCCGGGCTCACTCTGACTGGCTGCTGGAGAAGCTGGAGCCTGGCAGGAGGCTGCAGGGGCAGAACCAGCCCCACTGACATGGGCCTGGCCAGGAACCTTCCCCAAGGCAGGAGGGAGCCTGTGGTCACCTCCTCCTGCGACTGGTCTGAC
>NW_008587784.1:9283-9600 GCF_000691845.1 Merops nubicus
CACAGCCCACCCGAGGGAGGCACAGGACGGGGCTGCCCATCCCCAGGGAGCCAAGCCCAGAGAGATCCCACCCAGCTACGGCCCTGCCAGGCCCCGGGCAGCCCAGGGGCACCGGGGCGAGGGGGCAGCTCAGGGAACAGACCCCAGGGAGTCGTCGTAGAAAGCGTTGAGCCCCCCGTGGTGGGGCAGGGAGGGTCTCTTGCCCGTCGCCTCCTGACGGAAGTTTTGCCTCAGCCAGCCATAGACCAGACTGTGCAGGAAGCCCTGGAGGGAGATGCTCAGGGCCTGCAGGAGAGAGGGAGAGGCAGGGGGAGGGT
>NW_008587784.1:9958-11129 GCF_000691845.1 Merops nubicus
GGTTTCCAAGCTGTGGAGATGTGGGGTGAGGGACACGGGGCAGTGGGGACCTGGCAGTGCTGGGGGGTGGTTGGACTCCAGGATCTGAGAGGTCTGCTCCAACCCAAACGATTCTCTGATTCTAGTGCACAGGCAGGGGGACACTGGGAGGCAGGAGTTGACTTTCCTCTTGGTGTGATCAACTAAAACAAGTCAAGGCTCTGGGAGAAGCTGAGGAGCAAAACACAACCAGAACCCCACCAGCAACCTGGGGTCTGTGCCCTGCATCCATCCTGGGTGGCACCTGGTCGGGTGTCCCCAGCCTGGACTGGCAGCACCCACAGAGCTCAAAAGCTGCCCGGGGAGGCATCGCTCTGGTTGGCAGGGCCTGGTGTGGCCCCACAGCCCTCCCAGCCTGGCCTCCCACCCCATCACCACTCACACATCCGCTGGGGACCAGGCTCCCAGCTCTGGAGCCCAGGGAATGTCCTTTCACTTACTGTAGCCACGTAGAGGAAGAAGACTGAGGCGGGTTTGATGCTGGTGAAGGAGAGGAGGGCGAGGAGGAAGGCTGTGGATGGAAGACAAGAGGACACTCCTTGGTCTCCCTCTCCCTGATAACTCTGTCTGGAGTTTCCCTCTCCAAGTGGCAGCTGCCCTTCCCCTGGCACAGCCTGCTGCCCCTGGCACAGGGTGTCTGCAGGAGAAGCGTTTGTGTGCACCGAGGCCCCTCCCCAGGTTTCTGCACAGTCCCAGTAAATGGGCCCCAGAGGGAGGAGATACTGCTGGAAAGCAGATCCATCCAACAGGATCCACCCTCCAGCTCAGGAAAAGCTGCTGGAAAAACCTGTCGTGGTCAGAGCAGGCTGGGCTGGAGCAGTCCGACCAGTGGGGATGGGGCTGGCTGGCTGCTCCTGGGTCCTGCCCCCCCACGGGTCCCACAGACACCCCGAGGCTCTGCAGTTAGTCTGAGCCCCTTGTTTTGGCCCCGGGTGTCGTCCCAGCCCGGGGATCCAGGGGCTGGAGCAGGAGCTGGGGTGGCTCTTGCCTGCCAGGGAGCACCCCCCCTGTGTGGGGGGCCTGCAAGGGAGCTGGGGAGGAGCTTTTTACCAGGGCTTGTAGTGACAGGGGGAGGGGTGAGGGATTCAGACTGGAAGAGGGGAGATGGAGATTAGAAATTAGGATAAAATTC
>NW_008587785.1:0-2485 GCF_000691845.1 Merops nubicus
TTTTCTCTCTCTTCCAAGTTCCCATTGTCCTCCCGAGATTTCAAATCCAAGATAAGTCACTTGCATCTGGACCATCCGAGCTTTCTGCTGAGAAACTCGATAGCCATTCAGTCCCAGAAAATTACGCAAGCTTACAGTCCATTGTATACACTCCTCCTTGGTTTCTGTAGCAATCAAAATATCATCTACATATTGTTACCAAGTTCCTCTACCAAGTTCCTCTCCAAGAAGGAGGAATCCAGGTTTCAAGCTCTCATGCCAACTGGTTTCCAAAAATAGTGAGGCTATTTTTAAAGCCTTGGGGTAACACTGTCCAGTTTAGTTGGGTTTTTCTTCCTGTATCAGGGTTTTCCCACTCAAAAGCAAATAGCTTCTTACTTTCCTCAGTCAGTGGTAGACAAAAAAACCCCAACTTTTAAATCTAACACTGTGAACCAAACCTGAGTGGTTTTAATCTTGGTCAAAAGGGTATAAGAATTTGTCACTATAGGATGTCAATCTTTAACTATCTTATTTATGGCTCTTAAATCCTGTACTACCCGATACGACCCCTCTGATTTTCTGACTGGTAAAATGCTGGTAAAATGGGTGTATTACACTCTGACTCACATTCTATCAACAGTCCATGTTCAAAGAAATTATTAATTGTCCCTTCCATTCCTTTCCTGTCTCCTAATTTTAAAGGGTGTTAAGTGCACCCTAGGGGCGTTTTCCTTTAATTCGATTACAATTGGGGTTGCATTTTTTGCCCTTCCTGGTATACCAGCCACGCATACTCCCAGATATACCTGGTTTAATATTACTTCCATCCATGGTGAATTACAAGATATTATCTCCGGGCTTGCCAAAGACAAGCTCAAAACTTCTATTAATTTGCCTTCGTTTACTTTCAGCTCCATTTCCCCTTGTTTAAAGGTGATATTTGCATCTAACTGTTCTAATAAGTCTCTTCCCAACAGAGATTTTGGAGAGCTTGGCAAATACAGAAACCGATGTATTCCCATGGCCTTTCCCAATTTAAAATTGAGAGTTTTCAAAGAGAATGCCCTTTTCTGCTGGCCAGTCACTCCTATAACATCTATAAACTTTTCACTTTTAGGAATCAATTACTGATTTAAAATGGAGAAGGAGGCTCCTGTGTCGATCAAAAATCTAACCTCCTTTTATCCCACAGAATCCACACCTTACACTTTAAACATACAGTTCCACTGCCACACACACTTCTTACACTATTTGCATTTCACTATATATATATATAAACTGAGTGATATTCATTGATAGATTAAAATACACTTAATCGCAACAACCAAACATTTATCCGTAAATCACTCAACACATACAGGAGCCCCTTTACACCAATAACAAAAACATAAAACCCCCCATGCTTACAATAACAATTATTACCAAATTAATGATAACAAACAGACAAATTTACATTAAACATCACACGTCCCACTTGGCTTTGTTCGTCTCCGGCCGTACCTCTCACGGGGAGATGGAACCGTGGATCAGATCTCCGCACTTGCTTCATAGCTGGGCTACATCTCAATCATCACTCACACTATCATCAGAAAGGATCCCTTATGCCACACACAACACACAAAGCAACAAATTATCGATAAAGATTGTATTATCAAAGTTGCAATTACAGCGGCTACTGGAGCTGCTGAAATCCTGAACTTTTCAAAATTTTACAGGCATGCCATAGAAACATAGGGAAGTAATTGTGGTTTAATGCAAACAGTTATTATTAAAATTAATATTAGAAGTCACAAATTTAGTGTACAGTAGGGTACCCTGCCTCATGAACTCAAATTTTACCAAGATGTGGAGTCCTCAAATACGAATTCTTCCAAAACCAGGGGATTCTAACCCCTTCAGGGGCTCTAACCCTTCAGCAAAACAGGGGATTCTAATCCCTCACAAACAGTATACCTTTAAGGCGCTAGCAGCCCGGTACACGCTAATCCTACATAAGACTTAGGGAAAGCTACAGGGGAATCTAACCCCTTTCCTAAACTGAGAGGACTCCAACCCTTTCCCAAATTGACTAGTCTTAATTAATTAAAGAATACCTTTATCAGATGGTTCTGGTCCGTGCCTGTGGTGAACCAATGAGGTGAGGAGTCCCTCTAGAGAAATCTCCGGGGGCATCCGAGGGAGTCCCCGGACTTAGCAGGTCCCACAGCTGAGCAGAGAGGGTCCCATCTGGGGTGCCAGCTGAAATAGAGCAATTCCCTCAACAGCAAAACCAGTTCCTGTTAAGCAGGTATTCTTTATTGCAGCGCTGGGTAACATTGGTGTTACATCATTACTCGGGTCTTGACGCTGTCCAGGATCCCTGCAACATGACAGCTATGGGATGGAATACCTCATTGGTGATTCTTGGCGTTAGTTATTCTGTCCGCTCCTCCACGCAGGTGCGGTGTACTCTCTCTCTGCCCCCCTCTGTGTGGGATATAATCTTAGCAGTGCCCTTGCTCTG
>NW_008587786.1:0-1713 GCF_000691845.1 Merops nubicus
AGCTCTGTCAGGTGTCCCCGTCTGAGCCAGCCTCGTGCACTACTCACCCCCCTAGGGGTGCTCAGAGACACGAGTCCTTCTCTTGCACATCCCCAGGCCGTGCTGGGCAGCTCTTGGAGGGTCTCCCCAGCCCCCTGCTGCCACTGCCAGAGGCTGGGAGGCCCCTCAGCCCTGCTCTGCACTGCTCTGAGATGTCCCACGGCATGAGGAACGGGCACAGGGACCTGGGCTCAAGGAGCCCATCTAGTGCTGCATCCAGGCCCATTCCCAGGGGATGTGACTCCCAGCATGATGTGACCTCAAGACAATGTCTGTCCCACAGCTCTTCATGACACCCCAGGAACAGCTGATGGTGTTTGTGCTCGCTCAGGTTCCTCTCACCTCACATCCATGATGTTCATGCTGACATCTCATCTGTCCAATGCAAACATGGACTTTGGCCCTACTCATTCCGGGATGATTGCCCTGGGGCAGTGCTGTGGTTAAACCCCAGATGACAACTCAGCTCCACAGAGCTGCTCTCTCTCTCACCCTGAGTGAAAAAACTCCTGGTTTGAGACAAAGACAGTTTAATAGCTAAAGCAAAAGCTGCACACAGCAAAAAAAGCCAAATAAGGGATTCATTCCTTCTTCCCATCAGCAGGCAGGTGTTCAGCCATCTCCAGGAGAGCAGGGCTCTGTCATGCATCGTGGTGACTTGGGAAGACAAACACCATAATGCTGAACATCCCCCCTTCCTTTTTCTTCCCCCAGCTACATATTTCTGAGCATGATGTCTTATGGGCTGGAACGTCCCTCTGGGCAGTTGTAGTCAGTGCTCCCAGATTTGCTCCTTCCCATCCTCTTCTGTATCTCCAGCCTACTTGCTGGTGGGGCGGTGTGAGGAGCAGAAAAGGCCTTGACTAAGTTCTGCTCAGCAGTAATTCAAACATCCCTGTGTTACCAGCCCTGTTTCCAGCACAACTCCAAACACAGCTCCACGCCAGCGACTGAGAAGAGGATCAGGGATCCCAGCCAAAGGCAGCCCGGGCAGCGTCCCCAGGGTGTCCAGAGGCCACAAGCACAGAGCAGACCCTGCTCTGCTGGGCCCTCGGGTCTCTGCCAGGAGGCCTGGCTGGGCAAGGGCACTGCTGCCTGTGCCCACCCTGCTCACCCACACTGCTGAGCCGTTCCCTGGGGCTGTCACTGCGCGGCACTTTCTTGGCATGTTCTTGACATTAGCCCTGCCCTGAGGAGATGCCCTGTGCTGGCAATGCTGCTGTGGAGGCAGCTCTGTCCCAGAGGGGCCACGGCCTGTCCCTGCCTGCACGGCCGCGCAGCAGCACTGGCACCGAGCTGCCAGAGCACTCAGCCTCCCCGCACCACCGGGCCGTGTCCCCGAGCTGCCAGAGCACTCAGCCTCCCAGCAGCACGGGGCTCAGGAGGAGAGGGTGGCACTGAAGAAAGAGCAGCTGAGGGCAGAGAAAGCGCTGGGGCTCCTGGCAGGGCTGCTGTGCTGGGGCTCTTTGCCCCTGCACCTCTGCACACAGGCACTGCCCCTGCAGCTCCACAGAAGGGCTTGCAGAAAAGGTCTCAGGAAAGAAGTCAAAACAGGATGCTTATTTTTTTTAAATACATGGACGGCATGGGTGGTGAAAGTCTCTGTGAAACACAAAACTGGTAGATTTAGATACAGAAATGCTGTGACTAATGACATGTCTGTGTGGAAAACAT
>NW_008587787.1:0-12862 GCF_000691845.1 Merops nubicus
GGTCCCTTCCAACCCCTACCATTATGTGATAGATTTGAATAAACAGATCAAATATCAGAGATTCTTTTGAACTGCCACTATCTTCTGCAATCACTGGATTCATAAAGTAATTTCAGATTGTTGATGTGTCCCATATATTTCTGAGGTGAATGCAAACCAGAAAGCATGCAATTTTGTGGCTGTTGGTGGGCTGGGTATGGCTTGTTACACGTAGTACTGTCTCCTGTTTGTTTTTATGGAATGGGTTGAAAGGAAAAGGTTAGGAGACTGGATGGAGCACTTATCTTCTTGAAAATGAACTATCCATAGCAGAGAGGATGAAGATAGAGCATCTCAGGTTAGTATGGTGTCACTGCTGTCTATTGTCTCTATGTCAGTACATTCCCTCATTCCACTTCAAATTTACTGTTTTATAATCCACATGCTTACTTGCAGGGTTATGACTTCCCGTAAAACACACCTGTATTATCTCATGTGTTTTTTGAACTCTCTCTTCTGCTCTGACTCTGGTTCCTTTTATTGATACAGAAAGTGGGAAAGGAAAAAAAAAAAAATCTCCTGATTTGTTTTTTAATTGAATTGTCTGTATACAATAGCTCAAAATCGCAACCCATATCAAATTGCCTCAAAAAAAACCCCAACCAAACCCAACCAAACAAAGAAAGGCTGTAGAGAAGCATCTGAATATAACATGGACTGAGAAGAGGACACCCGCTGCTATCATTTCTCTAATACTCAACAATGTCCAACACACTTACTGCAGGGTGGGGAGAAGCAGACCTGTTTTTTGAGCTGATACTTAAGTATTCATATGGATTTTGCTTAGATTGGCATCAACACTTAAAGGAACAGTCTTGTAAAGAAATAGACACTAAAGATAATGTTATTCCTGTTGTTTCCATGGCAATGGACATGCTTGATGGAATATATCCATCACGTGTGCTTTGTAACCATCTGGTTTCACAGTCCTTGTTTCAGACACTTGAGGAATTCAATGTAGGTGAACTTTAATCGGGTTTGTAATTACTGTTGTCCTTACAGAAATTATTTAACATGATTTTGCAGCTGCCTCAGCATAAGGCCCAGAGGTCTTTTTGGGGTTTTATTGCCACTTTTAAGAAATAGTTTTAGAATTGTTATTGTACTTTAGCTACAGATGCCACTGTTTCTTCTAGGTTTCTGAAACTGTGCTATAATGACATCACATTAAGATATTTTTTTTTCCAGGCTCCAAGAAGGTCACAGTTATTTTTTCCAAATGGCTCTGTCAAGCATAAAAATTAACCATACTTTGAGCTGGATTTTCTGTATTTGTAATGTATGTTTATGTTAGAGTTTCTGTCAAAACAGGGATTAAAGATAAATGTTGCTAATTAAAAGAACATTTGCTTAGAGCTCCTGGTAATAGATACTTCATTGTGGGGTCTTGAGGTAAAGCTTACTTTAACAACTGATTCAGTTTATGGGATTGTGTTTGAACATTATAGAAGGCTATTTCAATTCTCCAAATTGTGCATATTAGCCTGAGAACAATCAAGTTAAGTCTGTAAGTAAATTGCAGAAGAGAAGTCAGGGTGTACATGCTAGCTATGTAAAATGTTCATGTCGTCTCTACTTCCTACACTTCATCATTCCAAATAATGCTTCACAGCAGTGTATATAAGTAAAAACTGGTTTTACAGAGGCGAAAAAATGTATCTGGCACTGGATGAGTCAATAAGTTGCAAACTGTAGTGTAAGGTCAAGAAAAAAATTCTAAAAGATCCGTATCAAATTAGGTAATTGTTTCTTTTTATCTTATTATGTTTTACTAAACAGCTGTGCCCACAACATTAATTTCACTACACATGACATCTGTGTTATCCTAGGGACTCCTATGCTGGGGAAAAGGTCAATGCCAACTGCAATTGCATCAAGTTTCCATAAACTTTCAATTACCAATAATATTTTGTGCTTTATAAAAAGTAAGTAAAATAATAATGTATTTGTGTAGTGCCTTTCATATTAAGAGATTTCAAAGAGAACTACAAACTGTAGGCTGAATCCTTTAACTCTTATATAAATAAAACTTCTCTTGATTTCAGCAAACTTACGCCAGAATAAAGAGGACAGAGGAAAGGTGTCAGGATTTGGCTCTGTATACTGCATGCAGCAATCACTTCATCTACTAATAAAATTCAGTCACTTTTTCGATGGGACTTGGCAGTTGCTTTACATGAGTGATCTTGAGCTGACTCAGTTTAAATGGAAGGATAAACAAAAAAATAGTTCTCTAATTAAGAGTTTGGATTTCAGTGGAGCAAACATAAATTGAGAGAACTGGTTAGGAAAGACAGCTGGAGCAGAGTTGCTCAAGGGCCTTCAAGTTGAAGAAGGTTTGGAATTGCTTCAGGTCAAAGATGCTGAGGAATATATCAAAGTATCACAAGCATTGGGGAAAACTATGGGGGGATGTGTTTCAGACCTGGCAAGGGAAATGACTGCCTCATGAAGAATATTTGGAATAAGTAGGGAGCCCACAGGAGCTGAAAGGACAACTGCTCTACAAGGAAATCCTTGGTGTAAAAGTCAAAAAGAGTGGGAATAAAGTGCAAACTGACTGATGTCAGACTAAGTCTGGTGTAGTAAGAAATATATATAAAAAAACCCACAAACAAAACCAAAACCCCAGAGTTTTACCACTGCAGGTAAAGAGAAGTGGGACTTCTGTACATGGAGAATGGGTTAGAGATGAAAGGTATTGTCAGCCTGGCAACAGTGCAATGTATACTTTGCCTCAGTGTTCAGCAAGGATGACAATGTTGCCCATGCAGTCAAATGGGAAGGGATCAGTGGGAATATGGCATCCAAGTGCATATTTCAACTTAAAAGTTCATCTGGATTGGAACATGCTATCTGTCACTATCCCAAGAGACTGAAAGATGTGCAGTTGAGAACTGCAAGCTTCATAACACATTTGGGTGGACCTCACATCGGCACTGCAGGCCAGGAGAGCAGCGAGGAAAATGTCTACATTTCAGTGTATGAAAAGGTATCTACATAGCAATGGACATGTAAGTCTGATCAAAACTGTATGCAAGGCTCTACAGCAGGCTTTGAAAGGGATCCTGCAGGAGCACTTGGAGATAAATTAAAAATAATAAAATACAAGTATTAGTTTAGCAAAAATAGACCATACCAAACTAGCATTTTCATTTTGTTACTGATTTTCTGGACAAAAATAATGTGAAAAATTTAATCTGTCAAGATTTCAAGAAAATATGCTCTGGAAACAAATGGGCAACCTTTACAAGGAGAGGAATCAGGAAGGGAATTGTAAAGCAGATTACAGGAGGCATGAAGATGGACAGCAGCAGGCTCTGTGGGAAGGGATCAGACCAGACTAGGTACCATTACTGATTTTGTTTAATACCTTCTTAGGGACTTGACACAAATATGAGTAGGGTCCTGACAAAATGTACTGATATGCAGAGTTTGGAGGCATTGCCCATACACATCTTTTGGAGAGAGATTTCAAAAGCCCATATAAGAGTGGGATAAAAGACGATAATAAAATAGATTACAAATTATTCTAGAAGATCAGAGCTCATCCATGACATGTTGAATGAGGGTTGACTGAGACCACTCAATGTGAGGTAACCGTGAAAAGATAAATGCAGTCCCAGAATTTGTCAATGAAATTATTGCCAGTTGGGACAAAAAATACTAGCATCACCATGCAGGGCTCTGGCTAGACCTCTTCTCAACTACTGGTTTAAGAAAGGCCATTTGAAAGCCTAGTAGATGCAGGCAAGGGTACAAGAGGGTTTGGAAGTATCTTTGACCTCATAAGAGCATTATAGAAGAGCTTACCATTCTCAGTCTGGCAAAATGAAGATAAAGGGAAGGGAACAGGGGAAAGCAGCAGGGAGAAAAGAATCATTTAAGCTAAATTAAAATATTTTCACATGTGCAGTGGGTGTAAACTGAGAAGAAACAAGTTTAAGCTGCAAACTAGAAGGCAGCTCCTCATTATTAAAGCAAGTGCACTTTGGAATATTCTCCAGTTGAGTAACAAAGACCAAAACCCAACAACTTTTATGTCAGAGCTTGAAGAGTGTTTGAAAGAAATTATACAATGTGTTTACTTACAGTAACAGGGGAATCGACTTAATGGCCCAGAAACTTTCTCAGAGCCCTGTGTTCTGATATCCTTTGCAGCAAGCACTGTTGCTGTATAAGAGATTTGAACAGAAATTAAGTGCAGTCCTGTTGAAATTGTAGTGGGAATTTAAGTTCCCCAAGAGTAATTAGCCTTGCTGTGTGTGGTCGGGACATGGAAGAGGCATTTAATGGCTGTGAATATCAATAGGTTTTTAAGTGGCGGAGAAGATTCTAAGTTATTGGGATATTAATATACTAATATTGACTTAAGTTCAAGGCATACGTCCTTTTGAACAGCGCCTTTTAATCCAGTGTTGAGATACTGATTTAGCAATCACTTAGGTGACAACTGCCTATGTCTGACTGTCCCTGGCTGTCTCCCAGATGTCTCCCAGAAAATAACACAGCTTGTCTTTCATTTAGCAGTAGAAAATGTCCTGTTTGTAGAGATAGCTTTGAACTATCGAAATAATCCACTTGTTGGGATTAAAGAGGCACACAATGACACGGCTTTCACACAACAGGTTACCAAATACAGCAAAGAGGGGAAATCCGTTTCCGTAAACACAGACAGAGTTTTCACCAAAGTGCATCCATTAAACTGCAGAGTGTTCTTAATCTGTTGTCTTAATAGCTCAGTTTTAGCATGCAACTTGAACTGGTGTCAGGGAGAGGTATCTTGAACATCATGCTATGGAACACCTTGAATGTGGGCAGAAGATTTTTGCCAGCACCAACACTGCATGTCTCGTGAAATTTGTTAAGAATTGTTGTCCAACATTGTAACATGAAGCACTCAGTGATAGGTCTCTTTTTCTAAACTGCTAAAAAACATTAAGAATGAATTATGTTAGAGGCATGCCATTAATTGTGCTGTAATTTTCACCATGTGTATAATATTTAACTGCACATTTTGTCACAGTGCAATTATAGGAAATGTTTTTCCAAGATGTCTCTCTGTCTATATATACATTGTGGTTGCTCTAATTATTTTCCCTAGTGATAACGTACAACATTCTCAAGGTCCTGTATTATAAAACATTTGCTGATAGACAGGGTACTTAAAGAGTAGTGTGGTGTAGTTTTCTCCCAATTTTATACTTAGCTGAGAATGAAGTTTGAAAAAGTTGTGTGACTGTGCACATATATTTGTCTCTGCCTTTTCATTTGTATTAGACACATGTCCAGTACTGTGTTTTCAGTGATATGGTGCTCTAAATCCCTGATGACCCTAAAACAACTCAGAGAAATTAACACTGGAAAAAATACAAAATAATTTGCCTCAAAATTACCATTGCCATCCCAAGTATGCTGTGTAGTGTGGTTCTCTGAATTTTCACCTGCATTTTATATGTGGATGCAATAATGATGGGCATTCAATTGTTCAGCAGTTGGCAGACGCTGCACAAGTCACTGCTCTACACTTAATCTCTTCCTGGAGTCTTGGGAGAATAATATTTGCATTGGCTTATAACCAAAAATTGTCTTAAATACAACCTGATTTTGTATATTTTACCCAATTGTATAATTGTATACACAAAATGCGTATATATTAAATGGCATATGCTATAAAGAATTTTCCCAAGTACAGTATTAAGTGTTCTAAAAAACATTACTCCTGACATATGGTAACATAATGTAGCCAGCACACCTGTCAGGCTGGATATAAAAACTGCAAAACATAAATAAAAAATTATCATATTCTCCTTTTACTTCCAAGTGGCAAATCAAGAGAGATTTCACTGATGTTGTTATTCTTAGACCATTACATGTTTAGGGTAAATTGGAGAAGTATCCTCTCTGTTGTCTTATCAAGGTAAGAATAATATTTTTCTGATCCACCTAACCTCTCCCATTAAAAAAAAAAAAAAAATCAACACTACACATAAAACATTTAATGCTGTGGGTTGCATTTTTTAAGCATGACTTTAGAAAAACTACAAGATCAAGAATTGCTAGCTATATCTATACATCACTGAAAAATGAGACTGAATTTTAATAGAGTTACAATGTGAACAAAATTTTCACTCAAGAGCTTTGAAAAAACAGACTGTGACAGTACGAGTTAGGTTGGACCCACTGACTGAGTTCCTGGGAATTTAAATTCTTGTTTCTCACCGTGGTAAGCATCATATCAGGCAGAATTAGTTTTGTTGCTTGGACTTTATGGGAAGGATAACTGAAACAAGACTTTTTCTCAGTCCTATTCATCCCTCAGGTTTATCTTAAGTCCATCTAAATATTCAGATAAATAATCTGTAACTGAGTGTGGGTGTACAATCAAAATGTAAAATTTAGAAGACTTGAGATCTGCACGGCTGAGGTCAACGGAGAGATTTTCATTAGTTTTGGCTAGTTCAGAGTCAAGCCAAGGCACAATCTGTGGTTCACTCTCCTCCAGGCATGGATTCACCAAACACAGGACAATGCTCCATATAGCAAAGCTGTGACCTCATCCATCCCTTTTGCCTGTGTCTCACAGCTGTCTTCACCCAGGAAATCAGTATGAAAGATTTATTCATTCTGAGAGTGTACAAAGTGGCCATAACTATCTAATATGAGGTAAGCAGTTGATGGTTTCTTCAGTCTTCCTATCTATAGAAAGGTTTAATGGGTGGAATCATAAAAAGTTTTCCCTAATTTTTTAGAACTATTTGTTATTATGAATAAAAATTGTAAAAGTTATAAAATTCCATTAAAATCTTACAACATAAAATTACATAAGCAATTTCTGAATGCATGAAGAAAATTTATTAAAATACAGCACAATGGACTTTGGTTTTCTACCAAAAAAATGGTGTATACAAATCTGTTAGCTTCTAGATTCAGATTTTTTTTTTTTCCTAAGTGCACTCATTTCAATGTAATCGTTTCTAGAAAGACAAGAGTAAGCCAGAACCAGCCAAGTGCTGTGGTGATCTTCAGTGTCAACACCAAGAGACCACCAACAGCAGCGGTTCACAGTTGTTCTGAAAGTCATATATTTTTTTTTTATTTATGAGTCTTAGTTTTAGATATTAAAAAGGTAACTTGATATATTATTGGGTCATAAGAGCATTGCTTCAAGACCCTGTGTAGGAATAAGTCTAAATATAAATAGAGCTAGAAAGGAGGACATTTATACTAAGCTTCAGAAATATTTTCTAACTTCGAGCTCTTTGGAGTTTTTTTCCCAGGAAAAAGAGAATTGCTGAATCCATGAGACTTTTAAAGTTAATCTAGATGAGACATGAGAAAGTACAGGAAACAATCTTTCATTGGCAGGAAAAGGGCAAGATGACTTCTTTCTTTTCTAATGACTAATACTATTATTTTAAGCAGTTCTGCCACGCAAAGGGCACAAAAGACAGCAATCACGATTAGTTACAAGATAATGATACAGGTCCTCTTATTTCATGGTGCTTTTTCTCTACTTAAAAGGTAAAAAAAAGGATGGAGAAAATGTTGCTTTAATGCTTTATTCATGAAGAACTTCCTGATGATGAGCTTTGTGAAGAGCATCCCCTGTGCTGCAGAGACAGATGTTTTCTGTGGCCCTGATTCAATAAAGCAATCCTGTTCGGGAAAGTGGTTAAGCCAGGGAATATCCCAACAACCTGAGGATGAGAACATGACAAATTTTCAGTACTAAAAAGATCTAAAAATGTATTCTTTCATGTGACATCTTTGACTATGTTCAGCCTCCCTTAGATTACCCAGGGGGGAATTGAAACCAGGTTAACTGGGGGCCTGAATGGATGCACAAGCGTTTATCTGATTTTCCCATTGCCTATGAACTGCTCCCAGTGTCAGACTAACTTCAGGTCAGAATATTCCAAGCTTGGCAAATATTTCTCCTCATCCAGTTCTAAATCGCCAGTTTCCATCCTTCCCTGAGACAGAAAATCAATATCCAAGTAACATGTGATGATGGAGCTTCTCACTTTGTGTTAGGCCTTACAAGTACAAAATCAAGAGCTAGATGACAACACACACTTCTGTGGTGTCATGTTTGTTCGTAACTCCAGAACCTGTGTGTAGATCTATACATATATCTATATTATTTTTACAAAAGGGTTTATTGATATTTTTGTTGCAGTTCTGAAACCTTCGACCATGTTGCCACAGGTGCAGGAGGAATTCCTTTTCTAACCAGGTCAAAGCAGTTCTTCATGGTTACCCTTCCAGTAGATTGTGCCACCATTTGAAGGACCTCATGATACAGGCCTGTAGCATAAGACTATGGCCAAGGGAGCAAGAGACGACACAGCTGAGAGTCAGACCCTGTGAGCTTCTGAGTATATGCTCCAAGTGACTGCTTTGGAGGATGAAAGCATTCAACACTAGATGGGATCATTCATGTCCTCTCCATAGCCTACTTGTATTTTCATTCTTATCACTGTGGACCATCTAAACCACAAGATAGTCTCTTTCCCTGTCTTAAACATATTCCCGTGCTACTTCTGTTGACCAGAGCTAATGCACTTATATCTGCCAAGCTGGGAACATGGTGGCAATGGTCTTGATCAGTCATCACAGTCTTGATGATGGACCTCTGTTCTGGTATAAGCTCTGTTAGTTTATACAGGGTCCATATGGCAATGTTCTTCCCCTTCTCCCCCTTCTTCTGATTCTCTGAAGGTCTGGGGTTTTGTATGTCTTTTGCAGTATCTCCCCATGAGTATTTCACTTCTGTTGGCACTTTGCATAGCAGTATTAGTAATGACATTTTGCTGGCATGAGGCCAGTTGTAAAAGTTTATGGAGTAATTTTGTAATAGAGCTGCAGGATCTTAGCAAAAGCCCAGCAGGTGAACAAGCTTTCTCCCTCATTTCTTTAAAATAAAAGCTCTCTCGTTCTGCAAGCTTTTCAAAGCTTTTGCACCAGGGTTTCGTGGAGGCAAGGTGTGCATATTTTACTATGACAGGTCTAGGAACCAGTGTTCTCCTGTGGCTCTCCCACGTCCAGCTGCAAGGCTGTACCCCTGCTCCCCATCTCGAGCCATGCTCAATGCAAACACTGAATATAAAATTGCTGCTTTCCCCTTGCCCTCCACCTTCCAGCTGCGTATTCCCACCCTGGTTCCCTGCTTGGAGCAATGATCTAATAAATATATCTACAATAATCATCAGCACCTCTGCCTGCCCTCCCCCTCTCAGCTGCAGTTTCCCACCCTTATTTCTCCTCTGTGCCATGATTAGTACATATGTTTAAAATAAAACTCATCTCCTTCTCCCTTCCTCCTTCCAGCTGTGGATTCCTCCCCGCCTCCACCTTACCCAGATTTTCAGCATTGGTTTGTAGGCACGTTTCACAGAAAAAAACCTGAACCTCTGACAGTGCTTTCTTCTCCTCATCTCTGCTGTTTCTCCATTGCAAATCAAACAGTGGGCCTTAATATGAAATTGGATCATAGTCTTTGGTGGTGCTGACATGACGCTCATGAGAAATCTGAAGAGAGCAGAATGATTCCTCTGTATTTGAATCCCTTTTCTGCCAGTGCCTCAGCCATGAGGGGCAAGAATCAGAAAGATGAGACAGTAGCCTGGACTGCACTCTGTGTAGGACACAAAGGCTTTCCTGATACCTCTTGGTTCAGCTCTATGATGAATCACAGTATGACAAAATAGCTGAGACTGTCACGCGTCAGCCTCTGGCATGTCTACATACTCCATCAAGTGTTTATACATGTGGATAAGATCCCCCTGAGCCTTCTCCTTACCAGGTTGAGCAGACCCAGCTCTCTCAGCCTCTCCTTTAATATCAGATGCTCCATTCCCTTAATCATCTTTGTGGTCCTTTGCTTTAGTTGCTCCCTTGTGTCTCTGCCTCTCTTGTTCTGGGGAGGCCAGACCTTGGCACAGCACCCAGACGTGTGTTATGAGTGCTGAGAAGAGGTGCTGATCACCTCTCTTGACCCGTGGGCAACATGCTTCCTAAATCACCCCAGAAAGCTGTTTGCCTTCTTTGTCACAAGGGCACATTGCTGGCTCACATTGAACCTGTTCACCAGCATCCCAGAAGGCCTTTTCTACAAAGCTACTTTCCAGAGGATTAGCCCCAAGTATGTCTTACTGCCCCCTAGGTGCTGGACTTTTCAGCTCTTTCTTGAACTTGATGAGATATCTGTTGGCCCACACCTCCTGCCTTTCAAGGCCCCTTTGAACAGCATCTTAACCATCTGGTGTAGCAGCCACTCCTCCCAGCTTTGTATATTCTGCAAATTTGCAAGTCATTAATGAAAATGTTAAACAGGCCTGGGTCTAGTATCAACCCCTGAGGTACATTGCTAGTGACTTGCCTCCAGCTGGACTTCATTCCACCCTTTAGGGTGGCAGTTCAGCCAGTTTTCACTCACCTCACTGGCCATTTACCTAACTTCTCCTTGATCAGTTTGTCTCTGAGGATGCTGTGGGAGACACTGCTAAAAGCCTTGCTAAAATCATGATGAACAACCACCATTGGTCTTCTCCCATCCACTGAGCTAGTCACGTTGTCATAAAAGTCTGTCAGGTAGGTCAAACATGATTTTCTCTTCATAAATCCATGTTGATGGGTCTCAATCATCTTGTCTTTTGTACATTTAGAAATGGTTTCTAGGATTATTTGTTTTACTACCTGTTGTGGTTTGAGGCTTGGAATGGGGTCGTGACCTTCCGGCAACTGGGAGGACCCCGGGTGGGTGTGAAACCATTGTATTCCCTCCCCTTCCCACACACACTCTGATAAGAGGCAGGGAGTGGTTTCTTATTTCACTCCTGCCTTGGAGCTCGGAGAGGAAAGTTCTCCTTTCACTCCGTGGGACCCTGGAACCATTTCTGAGGGTTTTGTATATTTTATCTTTTGTATTATTCCCCTAATCTTTGTATATATTATTTTCCTTACCTCCCTTTTTTGTTTTCTGTTCCTTGTTGAACAATATACTTCATTTTTTTTTCAAAAGTGTCTCTCTCTCTCTCGAGGAGGGGGGGAGAGGCAAGTACATAGTTCTGTTCTGTGTGGGTCCTGCCCTGAACCCCTTTTTACACGGAACCAGGACACTACCTTCTAAGGGATTAATGTGAGGCTAACAACCCTGACAGTGAAGATGATAGTGTCCAGAAGGAAGGAGTGACATTTACTTTCTTCTAGTCCTCAGGAGCCTCCTCTGATCCCCATGATCTTTCAGGGATAATTGAAAGTGTCCTTGCCACAACACTGGTGAACTCCCTCAGTGCCCATGGATGGATCCCACTAGGTCCCATGAACATATAGATGTCAAAATTATTTAAATGTTCCCTAACATAATCCTCCTCTACACAAGATAAGTCTTCCCTAGTCCAGGCTTTCCCATGCATCTTAGGGACTTCAGACTTCTGAAGGGTGCTCTTACCAGTGAAGACTGAGATAAAGATGACAAGAAATACCCTAGCCTTTTCTATGTCCTTTGTCACCAGGTCCCCTGCCCCACTCAGAAGTGGGGACACATTTTCCCTGGTCTTCTTTTTGCTGCTGATGTACCTGTAGACACCCTTCTTGTTGTATTTCACATCCCTCACTAGATGGACTTTGGCTTTCCAAACCCCTTCTCTGCACACATCAACAGTGTGTCTAAATTCCCTTTGTATCAACTGTCCTTGCTTCCACCTTTGCTTTCCTTTTAGATTCCTGCTTTGTCAGGAGCTCCTTACTCATCCGTGAAGGCCTCCTACTGCCTCAGCTTAATTTTCTGAGCCTCAGTATAAACTCTTTCGGAGCTTAGAGGAGGTGATCCTTGAAAATGAACCGGCTTTCCTGGTCCATTCCTCTACAAGACTCTCTTCCTTAGGATTCTTCCAAATAGATCCCTGAGGAGTCTAAATCTGCTCTCCTGAACTCCAGGGCTTTGATCCTTCTGTTTGCCTTGCACTCTCCTCTTGGGATCCTAAACTCCACCATTTCATGGGGCTCCAAGGCTGCGCCTGACCTTCACATCCCTAATCAGTTCTGCCTTGCTTGTAAGTATCACGTGCAGCAGATCATCATGAATTCCCTTATCACTTGTGTCAAGAAGTTGTCATCTGAGTAGTCCAGAAGCCTGGATCTCTTGTGTCTTGATGTATTGCACCTGCAGCAGATATTGGGGTCACTAAAGTCTCCCATGAGGATGCAGAGCTGCAAATATGAAACTTATTCCAGTTACCTGAAGAATATTTTATCTATTAATTCCTGATTAGGAAATCTGTAGCAGACACCCATCACAATGTAGCCTGTGTTAGTCTGCCTTGTAATCCTGACACAAAAGCTCCCATCTGGCCCAGTGTCCAGCCCCAGGCAGAGGTCCAGGTGATCCTGCTGTTCTCACACAAATGACAACTCCATCTCCTTGCTCTCCCAGCCTGTCCTTCCTAGAAAGCCCACATCCATCCACGGCAGCAGTGAGCTGTCCCACCACAGCTCTGTGATCTCAAAGAGGCAGCAGTCCTGCAACTACACATTAGAAGACTAATTCTTCCTGTTTGTTCCTCATTATGCTTGCATTAGTGCAATGAATTATTATGCTTCAGAGGCACCCAGTGATGTTGATTCCCCAGACGAGAAATGAGAGCTTTCTCTATAGTGTTGTCCTGAAGACACTTCTTTGTTTATGTGGACTTATTTGAGGTGGCCTCCCTTCAGCTATGTTTTGTTGATTAAGCTTTGTCAGGTGGATCCCATGTGTGACCATAGTGTTTCTCAATTGTCCTATGGTTGTAAAAAAAAACTCCATGTTGTCAACACC
>NW_008587787.1:12876-42986 GCF_000691845.1 Merops nubicus
CCCGAAGGAGCGATCCTCTTGCCCTTAAGCCTATGCCATAAGGGAGTGGAGAGACATAAGGAGTTTTGTGTTAGACAGCAGTCAAAAATGGAACATGTGGTGTCTTATGAAAAGCCTTATGAACCTGCTGCCCCAGGGAATACTTTTTCTTCCCAAATTCCCTCAAAGTACACACACAGGCCAAGAAAGGGACCTTCTCTTCCCTACAAAATGGGCTTTGCAAGGACTATGGAGGGTTAGTGAGCTTTTGGGCTAGACTAGGACGAATAAGAAAGGTTGAAAGACAGAAATCCCTCTTCGGACTCTGCATCAGTAGCACCCATGATTAATCCTTACCTGCATTACCCTGGGAGTTACTGGTGTCATGAATCAAGTCAAGCTCCTTGTGGCAGGCACTGAGTTAGAGAGGCAGATGAGTGGGGCAGGCTAAATGTACAAAAAGGACTTTCTAGGGGTGCAGCAATCACTCAGGAGTAATGCTGAGTCCACAGAAAACAATTAAATTTTAATTTAGATGTGGCTGGAATATTTTGGGGTTGTCCCAGGAGGCTACAATGTCTACCCATCTTATGCTCGTGCCTTTTGGGAGCAATCCCACAGAAGGAACAGTAAAGGATCACCATGATACAATGGTAGCAATATTATGGTATTGATAGTAATTGTTTTTGATGGTATGTTTAGAACCACACACAGTTCAAGTAAGTTCTTCATCCATGCAGCTTGTATACTGTCATCTAGGGTATGCATCAGCCTTCCAGGGAGTCACGTTGCTGCTGGAAGCATGACGCCTGGACAGAAACTGAGTGGTACTCTCCACTGTGTCACATGAAGCAGACCAGCTCTGCCTACTTTTCTGGGATTTGGGCCATGATCTCCTTGCCCTCTTTGGGGCAGCCAGCACTACTAATGATGCTAGTGAAAAAAATCCAAGGCTGTTTGCAGACTGAGTTTAGTTGCAGACTGTGTTTAATTGCATTTAAACAATGCCTTGCAAAGTAAACGTCGGTTGAAATTCCATACTGCCAGACAGCATTGTGTGAGTTTTCATAATTGTTATTCAAAGGAGCTAGTCAATAAGAACAGGGAGAAAAAAAGAAAAAAAAAAAAAAGCTTCTGTTCCACAGTGTTTCTAGTTGGCTGGAAGAGATCAACATCTCATCTTTCACCTAAAGAGGAATCCCTGGACTCCCTCAACTACTCTTATTTCTAAGTCAGTCTCTAGCTGAAACAGCATTCCAGAAAGAAGATAAGATTATCCTTGATCAAAACAATGTTCTTATTCTCCACTCTGGCTGGACAAGCTCTGTGGAGGAAGTGGCTGCTGAGAAAGGGATAGGAGAAAAGCCAATGTTACGCTACCTTGGGACCACTCCACCTTCTGGAACAGAGAGAGCTGGAAGAGCTTTGCGTCCTGCAGAAACGTACACTCTGCTCCACTGGCCCTACCTCACCTCTCCCCTAACATATTTTCAGCATACTTTTCTCCAGGCCCTTAATCTGTGCAACAGAGTGGTTTAGTGTACAGGCTTTTGCAGAAAGCCCAGACAGAAACCCCCTCTACTGTTACAGTTTTCACCACAAGAGAGACCTTTGGCCCTATTGTCCAAGTATAACAGTAGAACAAACGTTCAGTGGCTGTAGAGAGCTGCAGGTCAGGGTAATCACAATGTATTGAAAAGTCACCAAATACTCATTAATCAGAAGCATGGAGTCTTTGTTTGAGGACCAGAACAACGTCATCTGGTAGAAATACTCTAAGGTCCCTCAGTATTTGCTATTTGTCAGCAATTTTTAGCTGGAACAGTAACACCTGCAATAGCTAAGAATGGAGTGCAGCTCATCTTAAGACCTCCTGTATGGTTTCATCCAAAGCCCATCAAAGCTGGCAGGCAGTCTTTGGCTTCAACTGCCTTTCAGTCAAGCATTAATCTAATGCTCTATAGCTATCTCAGACAAATTCCTTTTTATATCACACTGCCTTCTGAAACTGCCATCTTTTTTCTATTGCTTCATCAAAATACATCCAGCTGTTCCTGGGCTTGTATTGGTACAATTTGCCCCAGACATTCCAAAGGAAAATTATATGCATGTATGTCAGTAACAGCTGAATCCATTTTCTTCAAACTTCCCTAAGTTTAAATCTAATGGAAATGTAGAGAATGTGATTTGCTTGTCCTAACTTACTTAGCTCAGTAATTTTAACATTATTAGCACTAAGCTTTTTTACTTCTTTCAATATGTTTTGAATTCCATCCCTTTGCTCATAGAAAAATGTTGTTACACAATGGGTTATTTTAAATTGGAAATGTCCAGCAAACTTTAAACACATATTAGGCTAGTACAATGCAAAGAGAAAGTGGCAGTGATCTCTTCACTGCTCCCAGCTGCTATTGGCCACATGACATGATAATAATAATAGCTTGCATTTCTGTAGAATATTTAGCTTCAGGAAAAAAACTTGAAGGATGTTAGGCTGCTCTCAAGTAATTTATGAATTCCATATGTTTATAAGTGTCTTTAAATACTGTGAGGGATTTATAGTGCAAAAATGTGTTTTGTCCTGGGAGGTACTGAGTGTCCATGGGCAAGGAGAAATATAATTGCGTTTAGGACATGCTGCAAATGTCGTCTGCTTTGATGTCATACATCTGTGCAGCTGTGGGGTTTAGCAAATTCTACCCTGGGGATGATGTGTCCCAAGCAGGATGCAAAGGAGAACCAAAACTCTGGGACACTGAGTCTAACAACTTTGCAAGGAGACAAGTAATGGGATTAAAAGAACTGGACTCAAAGGGAAAACTGATGAGGAAATGCCATTAAGTTCTCTATTAAAGGGTGACAAACCCCTGAAAGGTAAGATAGGTGTATTAAACCTGCTGCTTTGAAAACCTTTTAATCTCTTGTTCTAAAGGATTAAGGTGTGTTATGGTGTTAAGAAGGCCACCCCATAAAAGCTTCCAGAGAAGCATTCAGTCTAAAAGGAACTTGCAGAGTGAGGCTGACAAGTACACAGTTTACTTCAATCCAGAATCTAGTCTAAGGCCAGGAAAATTGTAGCCTTCCTCTCACAGAGGGTTGAGGTGCCCTCTGAGGGACCAGAATATTGAGCAGAAGAGAAATTCATCCTATAACTACCATCCAAAATAGGACCAAGGGTGAGGGGCTGGAAACTGCATCCTCCATTCATGTAGACAGTCTTTCATGACATTGAAAGCTCATGGTATATACAGATGCATTGCTTGAGACGAGAAATGCTTCATTTTAACATTTTCAGTCATCACATTTCACTTTCCTGTTCCCAAATGGAAACGTTCTGCTTTGTTGACATGCCCAAGCCACCCCAGTTAACATCCACATACGTCTGCAGATGAAGCGCAGCTTTGGCGTCACAGGCCGCTGTCACCCCTGTCACTGCAGGTACCTGACCAAGCTTCCTCCTACTCCCTTGTGCCTGGCTCTGGGGTTCATTTGCTGGCGTGGGGGGTGGGGAACTTTCCCATTGTGGGGAATGGAATCTGGGCAAGGAGAACCCGTAGTCTGGAGGGAAGAGAGCATGGGTCACCTGAGTTAAACACATTCATAGTGAAAAGTGCTGCTGCTGGGAAAGCAGAATAAAACTGGGCTGACTCAAAAAGAGTAAGCTGGGTCAATTCAATAGACCAGAAGGCACTGAAAGTGCTGAAGCAGTTTAAAATTAGTACTTTGGGTGGGATTTTTTTGGTGTTTTTTTTTTTTTTTTTTTTTCCCCTAGTTTTAGTGATGGAGAACTGAGATTCATAAAAATCCTTTGAAAGAGCATTTAGACAGAATCAAAATAACCAGCCCTACTTAAAAACAATTTGCCATGGATTATACAGCAGACAATATATTAGGATCATACATAATCCACCAGACCACAGCACAACCCAGGAAAGTCATTAGGTCTGAATTCTGTTTCCATGGAAGTCAATAGTAAAACTCCCACTGATTTTGCTCTAGCAAAAGTTCACATCTTGGATGCGGTTTTTACGTTCCTATGAGGGTGGACAAACCCCTCTGTTTTAACAGTGAAAAGACAGGCCCACACCAGCACAAGCAAAGATTTTCTGTGAAACTTCTGTTGCCAAATGAAAGAAATAGTCATGTAATTTAGCATGCTGATGGCTGTTTTTCCAAGTGCATACCCTGGTGTCATAAACTGCAAACACGCAAAAGCAGATGGAATGAACAGGTTCACCTCCTCAGAAGCATTTGTTATAATTTGGGGGTTTTTTTTACAATATTCCAGCCAGAAGAATTTCTACATTCTTCTGTATTTAATTTTTCAGGCTTATATGAAACCTAAAAAGAACTTTTTGTAGAAGATAGTGTTCTGCAAAAGATAATGGAAGAGTGTTTTCCTTGTTCTGAGAAACAATCAGCCTAAAATTACCATTAAAAGCACGATGTAAAAGATAATGCAGGACTTTAGCAATATCCTAAATAATAGACTTATCAGAAACAATCTGTGTGCTTAAATAAAGCCATACTTAACTCTTCGCATTTATCTGCATCTTCTTTTCCCAGATAATGAAATTGCAGGGAAAGTACTGATATCACTTAGACATTTTTAAAATAATAATAACAATAGTAATTGTTATTAATAATAATAAATTAATAACAAAATACATAAATATAAATAAAAGCAACAAACAAGAAGCAATAGAAGCCAGAGGTTTTTACTGAAAACCAGATTTTTATTTTCTTGTGATGGAATCTGAAAGAAACGTCTAGCAATGTTTTTTCTTAGTTTTAGAACCATAATAACCTTGCCTCTTGGCATTTTAGCTAATTTCCAGCACGTCACTGTCCCACCAAGTTTTCTTATTTTTACTGTGGCCATGGAGTAAACCACACATTATCATTTTTTGTGAAGTAAGTTTAATTAATGAATTATCTGCCTTGGTGTGAGAAGTTTGAGTAATTGACGTTTCATACAAAGATTTTTCCATCTCTATTTTGTAGTACTCTGGAAGTTTTAAAGGCTGACTATAGCTGATTGAAACAGAAATGGTGTACAAACCTCTTTCTGGTCCTTGCACACAGTGAATTCTATCCAAAATTCATTTCCTTAAGCCACAGGCATTCGAACAGAGATCAGGTAGGCTGATTTTAATATATGCCCATATCGTTTGAAAAAAACCCTTCCAAATGAAAGCTTAAAGAAGTGAGATATTGCCATTCGCATCTTTCAGCCTACTGTCTCCAACATGCAGTGCAATGCTTGAGGAAGCATGCGCCGAAATTGCCTTCATTAGCTAGGAGCCAGACGTAGGCAAACAAGGATGTCTTTCTCTAGCACTGTTGCCTATATGACAGTCCATTCAACAATGTCAAGAGCTTTTTTTCTTTTTTCTCTTCATTTTCTTCTTCATCTTCTTTTTTTGTCTTTTTTGCCTTCTTTTTTGTTTCCTTTTTCATCTCCTTTTTGTCTTCTTTTTTGTCTTCTTTTTCTTTTTCTTCTTTTTCTTTTTTTTTCTTTTCCTTTCTGTTTGTCTTTTTCTTGACATCAGGACGGCAGATCTCATAATAATTCAATAAGGCATGTTTTAGATAGCATATACCAATACTTCTTCTAAAATTACTAGTGGAGTAGACACTACTAGCAGACTCAGAGGCAGTACACCTAGTGTTCAAGGAAACAACCACATTTCTTTTCTTTAGCATTTACAAGGTGTAAAGAGCGGTGTGTTGTGGTTTGAGGTACCACAGAAAATTATTGAAGAAAGGATAACGGATCCAAGGGGAAGTAAGCATGTAAAGGTGTAAATATTTACACTTTCTTTTTAAAATTAAAATCTGAGTGACTTCAGAGTCAACAGTGAAGCAAGATTCCCTTTCTATCCTAATTTCAGCTCTCCCATTGCTCACGGTCATGTGAGCCCTTAATTAAATTCTCTCTTTACCTTTCTCTCAAGTCTCGGTTTATTGCATTGCCATTCTCTTGGCAGCTCCTTCTATCCCAAATCTGCCCCTGCTCAGAAATGCTCATCAGTTCCAAACATCCTCATAACCCTGACACAGTTATTTTGCACCCTAGAGTGACTTTTCAAGGTCTTGAATCTCCACCCCTCCATCACAGCCTAAGCTCTACAGGGTACCAAAGAACTGTCATATCACTTTTCATAGATTAAAAAAAAAAAAATATTCAAGAGGAAAAACATCAAGCCTCTCTATTTTCAAGACCAAAATCTACATATTTTGGAGAACCAGTTTTCTGTAGGAGTTAAAAAAGCTACCCTATATCTTTAGACAGATGGCAAGCTCCTTTTCTGTCTTTTCCAGGATATTTTTATTTGAGCACTGACTTTCATCAGGAACAACTTAAAATGGCACTTAAGATGTTTCATTTAGTTTACTATAGTCCTGGATGAAAGCAAGCACCCAGGAGTAACTGATTTGCCTTCAGTTTAGCTACCACAGTTCCTGAGATCCCAGCACACAGAGCTTTACTTAATCTGACACCCTGTCATATTTTACAGATATCTGGGTATGAAATACTGCACTGGAGGTCAACGAAGAGCTGAAACACTGTCGTCTTATCTTCTTAACCAGCCATGTACTTGTAAAAGTCAATATGGGTGGGACTCTGTTGTGGTAGGGGGAAGTAAAGAAAATTTAACCTTTGTATAATGAGCATCAGAGCTTTTTAATGTATCCTCTTGAAAACCTGAAATAAAGATTGTTGTTGTGTATTATATATGGCAGAGAGACTGAGAAAATATACCAAATGTGATATCAAGGCTGTGAGGTAATGCTGCACTGTAGGACTGCTAGAATACAATGATGGAAGAGAAAAGGGGAAAAAAAAAAACAGAGAAAGGAAAGAAACTCAGAAAGAAATGCTAAAGTATTCTGAAACTGGAGAGTGCAATGCTGTTTTAGAAAAGAGCAAAAGAGAGATGTGGATGTGGAGATAAGGAAAATAGGATGGAGGAGTTGGATAGCAAAACCCAGAGATGATATCGTAAAAGATTCAAATCAAATGATGTAGAGAGATAAGTTCCCAGTTATCCATTAGGTAATATCAAAAAGTATAACCAACTGTTTTGTTTTTCTTTACAAAATACTGTGTGAATAGACTCCTGGTCCAGGAGTGTAGACATCTGACTCCCTCAACACACATTGCTCCTTCGCCTGCTCCCCCTTATAGAATTCATCTTGCACTCTCCTGGAGGCAGACACAGAGCTGAAAACACACAGGATCTCTGAACTGATGTTCAAATGCCAAAGGCAACAGCTTCTTAGACAATGTGGAGAGAGCTGGCAGTCATCACAGGTTTAAGATCTGAAGGTTATGTACTTAGTATGTTCCCATGTGCTCATGGTCTATGCTCACTTCTCAGACATCTTTAAATTTCATTTTCTTACCAAGAGCTTATATGTGCAATTTGCATGTGAAATGTTTAAAATAACATGAGAAAATAAGAAAAACACCCTAAAACCTCACAGGTAGACTTGAGGTTGTATTGTTTGACAATCAGGGATGCCTCCAGCTCAAGTTGTGTCACCTCCTTCTAGAGTCAGGTACACCCTCTCTCCTGGGTTAGGTAGGTTCAGTATGCAGAGGTGGTACTGATGCATCAGGAAGGATTTTTTCTTAAAGCTGATCTATTGCTAGCTAAGTCAATCTGTTTCCAGAGGGACACAATTACTAGTAGTCAGTGTCCTAAAACATCATGGATTAGCAACAGATGTTTTCTCAGTTGTACAATGGAAAACTTTTTTTCTTTTTGTTTCTGAAGGAAGTGGCATAATTCTCTGGATTTGGTACAGTCTGCAATCGTTTGGGTATGGTCTTCATCCACAATAGCTTTGGTAACAACACATATAATATAAGACAACAATCTTGCCTTCAGTTATTTAAGAGAAACTTGACTCCACTCCCAAGACAATGTAGCTCTGGCCAAAGGAAGTTCAGTTGGCTTCTTCTTTCTCTGAAAAGTAGACCACACAATTGTGGTGGAAGAAAGACTAGCCAAAAAAATTAAGAGATTCTTTTCAGACAAATATACTTTTTTAAAAAATACAGTATTTTTTTCCCAGTCCTTCCACTCTTGCTATATGAACGCTGCATATGCTTTCTTCATGAAATTACCATCTACTGCTTAGTTGTTTATTTTTGTAATCACAGGATTTTATTTCATTTGTTTGCCTTTTGATGTTGTTTTGATTATGGAAAGTTTTAATGATAATGAATCTCTGTATTAGAGTCTATTTCATGCAATATGCTTTCCATAGAAAACTGGAGGAAATTTACAGGAAGTATTGCCACTCTGATTTATCCCTACAGTCAGACAAGTACTGAAGTGACTACCAAGAGGTTTTGATTCCTCTGCCACCTTTCTACCCAATACTGTTCTTTTATCAGATCATTTTGTTAAATTCATTTAAAGCTTGAAACCTAGTTCATTTGCTTTATTTTAGATTTTAGAAAAGTTTACTGACTTGGATTATTCTGTAATTTTGTAGCTGAGTCAGGCTTGTTGACCCCTGTAGCTGTTTTCTCTTAAAACAATCTGCTGAATTGTACAGTGCACATCTGAGCAAAATGTTAGACTTGAAATGCTACCAAGTATACTTTAATTCTGAATCATCCTGGTATTGTGAATCATTCAGTGATTTGAAAGTCAATGGAATGAATTTCAGGAGAAATGAGAGAACAAGTTTTACTGTTAATTTGATATTTGGAATTGACATTTCATTCTGCCTGTGGATGCTGAAAAAGCTGCCAAAACCAGGCTTTGCTAAAATATCATAATTATTAGTTCCTCTAATCCCCAAATACAACATTGTTTGATGAGAACAATATAGTCTTCAGTCCCTTCACTCCACCATCTATTGTTTTCTACCACTTATTTATAAAAGGAAATGTCTGACTTTTAAAAATTGAATAGTTGAGTCACTAATCAATTTCTTCTCCCTCTGCATTATCCATCTTGATTTAAACATCGAGTCATTGTGTTCTGGTTATCTCATGTTTTAGCCAGTCAACTCCTTTTGCTTTAGCCTTTTGTCTCTCAAAATGAACCTCACTTTTTTTCCTCGTTAAGAACCTCTATACTTGCTATGCTTACTGTGCTCTAAAAGTGACCCTTGTCCTGTTTGGCAAACTGGGAGAATCCATGGGTTAGTTGGTGTATGAGGCATGTCTGGATGCAGATGTCCATGGCCTGACAGAGTATTTTGGAAATCATTCCAGGCTGAGAACTCAAAGGAGTCACTCCCTTCATAAAGCCTCCTGGTGCTAACTGGTAGCAGTGTGACAAGAGCTCCTGCCCAAGGTGAAAATTGGTTCAAACTGACTTACCAAAAGATTAGTAAAGGGAGATGAAGGAAGGCATTCTGTTTCTCCAGCTGCTATAAAAATAACAATGAGCAAAATGTAGAAAATAAAAAATGTCAGGCAGCCTACCAAGTGGCACAATGTAGCTAACCATTGGTGGCTGTGCTTGTTGGGTGGAGAGCACTGTTCTGTGTCTGGGGACACAGCTGCCTGAATTCCGTTCTGCTGTTACGCACAGGAGACTTCCTCAGGCAGGAGTGCTGACTCTCCCTGTACCTCAGCCACAGTTCTTTCTCATAAGGTCCCACTTGCTCCTGAATTGCAGGATCCTTGGATATGATTGCTGTCTTTCATCAGTGCTATCTGCCAGAGAAGCAAGATCATGCTGATAGTAACAGCAGGGCCCAGGTCACTCTTTCAGCTCTGTGTACCAGTAACTAGAGCTACCTTCTGCTGCACTTCTCAGATTCTCCAGTTCTGGCCATCATGGTCTCTCTGAAACCAGACAAGACATGGATTCATCCTGTTGGATTATATGTAAGCTGTATCAGACTGAGGACCTTCACATTTTTGTCACATGTTCCAAACTGTTCCCAGGTTTGCTGATTTTGTGTTCAACTGCAAAACCCAAGCTTTGTATATTCTTGGTGAAGGGTTTGGCAGGTCATGATTTGTAGCAGTAGTATATTGCTCTTGCTTGGCTTTATTTCTAAGCACTACACTTTCTCAAGCAACTATCTAACAAACCAGGGCTTGGGAGGAAGGATGATGGCCCACAAACATCTGATGGTGGTTTTCGGTGGTGGTCACTGCACAGAGATGACTGTTTTCCAGTTTGGACTCACCTTTCTTGAGGACAGAGTGCTGGCACCGTGTTTAGAGGCACTGGTAAGTCTGCTGGGCATTTGGTGGGGGACTATCTCAGAACTGAGCCCCCTTTAACACTATCAGTTTTCCAGGCCACTTGATAAGATTTTTAAGCTATACATTTCTTTCCAGAGTTCACCATTACAAGAGACCTCTGCTAGTCAGGGCAGGCATGTTAGTGACAGCCCACATATACTGTCAGTGTGAAATCTGTCAGTATGCTCTGCTGTCAAAACTTCTCCTCCAGGTGTGTTATTTTCATTATATATCATTTACATTAGTGTTACTGCTTGTTTAACTTCACTGTAGCAGATCTAGTTATTTCCAAAGCTGCTTGGAGCCTCTTGTCATGCTATTTTACTGTTTTTCCTCATCTGTTTAGACTTAAGCACTTGGTGTATGATAAAAAATTGTTTAATTTTCCTGTAAAACACCTTGGATACTGAGTATAACCCATATGGCAGTTTGAGGAAACAGTATCTCCCAAAGAGGGTGTTGAATGTGCACAAATATGTGCTTGTTTTTTACTAAGGGCACCTGCCAGAACCCTGCTGACACATCAAGTGTAAAAAAAAAATATTTGGCACCAGTTGTCTCCTCCAAAATTTCCTTGTAGATATTGGAAAATATTCTTTTTTGTTTCTGCATGATATTTCCTGACCCTCATGGCCACATCTATACTGAAAAGTAAGCACACCATGATGTGTTCTGTAGTACGCAGGCCATCTGGAATGGATGTGGCCTGAGTCCTAGTAGTAGGCTAGTAATTTCACTGTCCCTCAGAACAATAATAAGTTAGTAGGGATGGGTCCTGGAATGATTTATCTAGTTACAGAATCATAATTTGAAAGGCCTAAATCAGAAGTCAGATTGGGCACTACTTAGCTGCCTCATAACAAGAGGGAGGTGACAAGAGCAAGAAGTGGGTAAGTGATGGCAGGAGGAGAAAGAGGAAAATAAGATGTTTGTGTAAGTGGCATTCTTTCCTCGCTGAGGGTGGTGGCAATCCAGGCCAGCCCAGATTCCCCCAAGAATGCATCTTCTGTGTGCTCATGGAGGGCTGGCCAGCTCTGATGAGTGAACTCTCAACTCTGCTGTTCACCATGTTGGTCTGCAGCGCCCCAGAGCCGAGCACACAGATCCGTGGAGGGGGTCACACATCCTGAGGCAGAAGCTGGCAGCACAAAGGGAATATTTTGCATGCAAAAAAAGGTCACTTTTACATTCTTGCTTGCCTCATGGGGCTGTGTTGGGTGGGTCTGAATCTTTGCCTGTTCAATAATGTGAAACAGGCTGGGCTGGGTCCTGCTGGCTTTGGGGAGGGGAAAGAAGGAAACAGGATCAGACAGGCTGTTGCAGGGACCTTTCACTGTTGTTGCTAAAGGAGGCAGCATTTGCAGTCCAGCTGCAGGCCAGCAGGTGCTGGGACTCATTAGTCTCCCAGACTCATCTGTTGATTGGGTGCTGGGCAAAATTTGGGTCCCTGGCTGGGCTGGCAGTGGTGGAGCGAGTGCAGGGTGGAGGCAGGGGAATTGTTTCTGTAGTGCCTTGTCTGACCCTCAGAAGGATGCCACATAGGATGACCACCACTGACCACAGCACTGCCTGGGACTTTAGGATGTGCGGTGAACTCAGAGAGGCTGGATACCCTGGCTCTGCCGGCAGTTCTCAGTAGGCCTCCCTGATGAAATCCAGGGGAGTCATCAAAGACTCCCATCAGGTCTACATAGTGACACCAGGGACAACGTAGGACATAGATAATCAGGGCGATAAACATATTCAATTCTTACATTAGCCCTTGCATTTATTTATATCTAGGGGAAATATCTTACAATCTGTCTTGCGATGCCTTTTCATTCTTATTTTTATGACATTATGCCCTAGAAGTTTTCTTTGATTTCCTAAGTATTTTCTCTCTTGGCCTCTTGGTGAGTCGAAGAATCTGACATAACATATTGAGTTTATACTTGATAAATTGTTTTAGCTAAAAAAGTCAAGGATTCTGTTAATCACTCTGAGTGCAATGTTTTGCTGTTTATTTTATTTTATTTTATTTTATTTCAAAATTATTTAAAACTAAAGTGCAATCAAAACAATTCATGCTAGAATAGAATTTGTTTTCACATAGAAAGTTTGATTGAAAACATTTGTTATAGTTTTATAAAAGTAACCTTGAATACTTTATGCAAGACTGACTAGAATGTGAATAAACATTGATTTAAACATTAACTTTAATTTTGTTTCTCTTTTGTACCTCCTTTTGTCTAAATGCCTCTATACAAATATTTATTGTTGGCAACCAGCAAATAAGAATGTAAAACTACACACGACTGAGTTATAATTGTTATTTAAACTGACTACTTTGAGCAGTAATCATTAAAAGGCTGATAGTAGCTATTACACCTATCTGTGTAACTATTTGGTATAGCCCCAGATGACGATATTCTGCACTTACATCCGAATGGCTGAAAGTACCATAGTCCATGAAGGAGCATACACCAAGCCCATCACATACAAGCACCTGAATCCTTACCTAAGACAAGATCCCAAAGCCCTTTTTTCTCTCAGCTTAGGTTTTGCAACATCTGAAAATGCTGTGGAGTCTCTCATGAAACATCATGAAAATGCTGCCAACTCTCTTTGAGTGATGGAGAGGGTGAGGCTCTTCCCAAGAGCACTGCACCAGTCTCAAATTCATGATGGGAGCTACCTTGTGCCAAGTGTGGGGATGGTCTTGCACCATGACCCCATTCAGGGCTGCCTGTGTACTTTGCAGAAGCTGAGTCCTGTTCCAGGAGCAGATTACTGGGACACCACACATGGTCCCCCAGAACAGACACTTGCTGCAGTGGTGTTTAAAGTGGCACATGCTGTGCAAATTCTGGTGTTGGGAGCAGCACCTGAGATTGACCTCATGGTAACAGCGTTTGAATGTCACTGACCAGTGTGCCAGGCTGGGTCACCTCCAGGGCTATCCCAGCCGAATCATGCTCTGACACAGGACATGTATCCTGTCCCTCACTCCTTTCCTTCTACCACGTTTGTTTCCCAGGGATGTTATTCATGAGGAGACAGCACCTTTTCTTCTGAACAATATTTGGAGCATTTCAGCCTCCTTGGGTAGATTCAATCTTCATGTAAACCTAAGATTTCACATTGAAATCTGTATTGGGTTTTACCTAGTAAATAATGGATAATAGGTCTAATACTGAGCAATTATCAGTACCATCATCTCTCCCTGACCTAGGGTAATGTGAGGCAGGAATTTAATCTTCCTCTTCAAGCATAAGCTCTTTTTCAGGCCCATAACCTCCATTGGTACACTTAGGAGTAGACTGATGAGCTGCAGCATGGTCTGTGGGTCTCTTGTATCTTGTGTAGCTGACGGCATTCACTGACACGCTCTCCATAACCCTCAGCAACATAACCATCTCCTCTGCTTTTCCCGGCCTTAGTTGCTTCGAACATTTAGTGTCTTTTTTGATTCTGGACCCAGACTTGGAAAAGTCAGTGCTGCCAACCTGCTTGGAGCCTATAGGGTATTTTACAGTTAATAGCATCCCTACTGTTTCCTCAAAGACCACTTGGTATTTTCAACCTGAACTTATCTTTGCCATTGTTTCATTTCCTCTTTGTTTCCCCAAACAGCCTGTTTTGATTTAACTCTATGTGGTCAGACATGACACAGATTAAACTGAGTTGCGTATAACATTTGAAAAGTGCGTGAACAATTGTCTTTATGTCGTTGCATGGATACTTGCTTCCCATATTACTCATGCTGAATTGCCATCAGAACTGCACCTGCAGTCTGGTTCTACCTGGAAACCTGTGTATGTGCTTGCCTGCCAACAAGCAAAAAACCCCAGTTAGTCAGTGCTTGGGCTGATGGCTTTCTGTTAGTGCTTTTTCTCAAAGGAAAATTGGCTTGGGTCTAAACATTTTCTGGGAACCTCTGCTTTTTGCAGACTTTTATTGAAGTTTATTTTTCCCAGTTTTCACCACCATTACTGCTCACTTTCCAACCAATATTAATCACCTCAACCAAAAACATCGACCTCAGCTCTTGAAAGCATACCCTCTTAGGTGTCTTCTTTATGAGCTACGAAAGTCTGCATGAGGTTGCCCAAACATATGTTTGTGTATTTAACATCTCTCAAAACCTGGCAGATGTTACCTGCTCTATCATGTTACAGTGCAGCATTTTCAGGTGTAATTCTGATGTCTGGAGAACTTTCCCCAGCACAAAGTGTGGGCATGCAGCAGGCTGATCCTTTGCTCGCACGATCTGGTGCTAATCTCTTGGCCCACATCCATGAAGCTGACCAAACTGCAGAGCCCTTTCTCAGAGAGATATTTATTCTGTCTCTTTAGTGAGGGATAATTAATAGGCTTTGGATTCCTACCAGCCATTTGAGTGAATGGACGGGACAGCAGGAAACAAGGATGAGTAACACTGGAGTCAGAAGTTCTTAGAAAGAAGCCCTCTTCTGCTTTGACATTATTTTGGTTGCTTATCACTTCTTGATGTACAAAAATTAGCTTCCAAGTTGTGATGCTAACAAAGGGCCACATTTTTTTTTTTTTTTTTTTTTTGTGCCTCTAGCTCCCCTGGCTTTTTCTGAGCTTCCACCAGGGATTAATTTGGCCGAAAGCATCCACTCACAACTTCTATGGTTGCGGGGGTAGGCAATCTTTCTGGCATGTGCGATGCCGAGTCATTACAAATTTGGTCTCTGGGACACAGCTGTGCTGGGGCTGCTGCTCTCTCTCACAGACACTTCATGCAGACTCAGGCTGCTGATTCTGCTCGCCTCCTTGCTGCCTTTCCACCTTGCCTTCCCTTGCTGGACCAAAACACAGTTATCACTCTGCTTTTCTCCCTGTCCTTCTCCAGCATCAGCAGCACGGCTTGCGGGCTCCCGCGCCGGGCCACCCTCGTGCCCTGTGTGCAGGTGGCTGCTGCAGTCATTCGTTCTGCTGTGTCTTACACAGCTTTCATTTGGGGAGAATCTGGAGGGGGCTTCTTATAAAGCAGATGATGGAGTTTGAAGCAGCACTGGCTGACCAGCACTTCTAGGATCTCAAGTCTTCCTTTGACAGCACTAATATATGAGAACAGCATTCTAGTTCCATGTGTCCAATTTCTGAGACACTCCTTTTCTAATATGATTATTTTTTATCTGGTAATGCAGATAAAAGGAAGACATCATGGTTGTGGCTAGAAATAAGCCAGATTTTGAGCAATTTATTCCCAGTGCTGACAGTTCTAGATTCTTTAAAAAACACTCAAAAACCCAAACACAAAAATATTTACTGCTATAGTAAAACCTTTCCAAACTCTATCAAAACCTATTTGTCATTGGGGGAGAAAAAGGAAGGGGATGGTGAGGTAAAAGTATGACAATAAAGATCTTGATCCTGCATTTGGAATAAGGGATAGAAAGGAATTAAAAAGAAAAGAGTGCTAAATTTCCTTGGTTTGAGGGTTGACATTAGCAAAACAAAAAGTTCTTGCCAATTTTTGTAAAATTTTCAACTCCTCAATTTTGTCTTCTTTTACTTTTCTAACTTTTTCACCATCAAGCCAAATTCTGGTGGTAGAAGAGATATTACAGTGTTTTCCCCAGTTTTTCTCAGAAGTGTAGATACCTGGAATTTCGTCCTAAACAGCCTCTGTAATATCCTTTTGACCAAACTGTGGCTTGTGACCCTCCCCAAGCAGTGGGTGTTAGTCATTGCTCAAGTTTGCATGTGAATTACACCAGAGATAATTTATGCTACTGCCTTCCACAGAGGTAATAGAAGAGAAGGAAGTGGTGGTCAGCAAAGATCTCCACTGCTTTCCAGGGCAGCTGTAGAGAGAGGTGGCAAATGTCCTTCAGCCAAGCCTCATGTGTGCCACCCTGCTTGTCCTCAGCCTAAGTCATTTCATGGAGGCAAGACATTGTTAAACCTTCTGTGGGGTCACTGGGCTTTGCTACAAAACATCTTCTCTTCTTCTCTACAAGACATCTTAAATCTAAGTCTAGGTTTAAAATTCCACAGCAGCTGCCAGCACTAGTACTGTGCTTTTTCACTTTGTCTTTTCACTTGACAGATCCTGACCTATAGATGCTTCGCCCTTGCAGCTTATGTAGCTACAACACGTCTAAAAGCCAAGCAGCCCCTACTTTGTCGTCCACTTTTCACAGTATGTCTTGTGGTAAGGATCGTAGAGCCTTGTCTGCAACGTTTGCCCTACAATGGGCTATTTCATTCTCTTTCCTTTCCTTCCACCTAGAAAAGCAGAATGTCCATGCAGCCCCAGCATAAATACCCATGGTGCCACGCACAAGTGCTGCCCATGCACCATTCCCAGCATGTGGCGACAGGTTGCGGAGCAGCACATTCTGTTTTCCTCATTTCTGCTGCACAGAGGTTCTTTGAACACAGCCTGTGTCTCCAGAGTACAACATAAGATATGTCAGGCTAAGTTAATTTGTGGGCTAGACAAGCTTAACAGTATCCCTGTAAGGGTTTTGCACAGAATGTACCGGTGTCTCTAGACTTGGAAAGAGTTCGCTTTCCCAAGTCAGGCAATGGGAGCCAAATTCAGATGTGAATCTGAGTTCTCCAATTCTGGAGGGAGTCTGAGTTGGTGTATTTTACACCTTCTTCCGCCTCCCCTCGTCCCAGGAGTGCATTACACTGATCTAGCTTCTTTCAGATTTAGTTTTCATTTATGTTCGCTGAGATGCACTTGGGCTGAAATCCACCAGCCACAGTATAAATTCCCTTGGATTTTTTTAATTCTTAAGTTAGTTAACCCCCCACCAAGGGTCTGAGAGAGGAGTGGAGCAAGAAGAGCTGCTAATAGGAGAGCATAAGTTCAAACTGGGCTTCTCCTTTTCTTTGCCTCCCAGCTCAGTTGTTCCTGACCACTGAGCAGTGAATGTTATTAGCTGGCCTAAGATATTAACCTAAGATACTCCTAAAAGTGTGCTAAGTTTAAAATATGGAGCAAGGGAACTTCCTGATGTATTTTTGGGATCCTGGCACTGTGCTGACAAACACCTCAGACCCCAGCTGACCCAGAGTTAGAGAGTTCAGTGTGTAATCTCCCCCTGCCATCTGAGCCAGGATGGGCATGGGTTATACATGGGCCCACAGCTTAGTCAAAGATTCAGCATTTATACGTGCCATACTAATGTATGTATACTAAAGTGCATCTCATTATTAGCAATGTAATTATCAACACTTTTCTCATTCTCAATGGTATTATCATAAATTTAATTATCAACATATATGCTATTAATATCCTAAAGACAGCTATTTGCCACTTCAGAAGAAAAGGAAGATCTCCTGTAAAGGGCATTTACAGCTAGAAACAGCATATGTTATCAAGAATATATCTCAGTTCCTATCCAACAGCGACTAAACTTTGAGGTACCTTGTACATATTGATTTAAATCACCTAATGTCTGTTACTCTGTACTGTGAATCATATTTGCTCTGTCTTCACAGTTGTACAATAACATTGCATGAATGGAGAAGAAAATTTGGATCTATGTGCCTCTTGGCAGTCAGAGGCTTTACAGCATGGATGGCAGAAACTGTTCAGTATAACCAAAGTAACAAGGGCTTTGGTATTAAAGCTTCACTGCAAATGTTAGAGCTGTTTGCTGATGGTAACATGTGACAGAAGCATCCTGCAAAGGCTGCCCTTGCACTTTATTTGAGATAAGGCATATCCAGTTTCAGACACTTCAAATTGTAGACAACAAATTGTAGACAACCAAGGTTGGTCTTTTCCAGTATATAATGTCACTGTAGAACGTGTCTCATTGATTTACCAAATATGTAGATTAGCACATTGGCAGGTTCTGCATCTTTTGAGTTGTTCATATTTAAGAGGCACCCAAACCTAGAAATGAGTTCACCACCAGAAACTTTTCTTTTTGTCCGTTCAGAATCCAGGGTGGTGACCCTGAACACAGATCCTCTGTGGTGACCGCTGACTATAACGTATGGAGTCACACTTACTCTGACATCAGAAGTGTGGAGCATACTAGATGCACATAAAATGTACCTGAGCCTGCTTTGAAAGGCCATTTTTAGAGGGTAAACTGTGACAGGATGAGATTAATGTTTGAAAAAGAAAGCTGGACAATATCTTAAGAATAACCTCTTTTGGGGGCACTGGACATTTTTTTAAAAAGCTACTTGGAAAGCTTTGTTCACATTTTGACATAACTGTTTTGATGGAATAGATCTTAAACTTTTTAGGCAATCATTTTTCAGGAACACAAGCAGACACATTGTTGGCAAAGTCCTCAGGGAGGCTACAAACTGTACGTATCTTGGGAGGAACAAGTTGTTTGCCTGAAGTAGTTTTCCCATCCACATAAAATTTGACTGGCTTTGGTGGTACTCTAAGCTATGATTACATGTTACGTTCTCACTTTCTGGATGAATCACATGCTTCGGTTTCCTGAGCTGATAAGTTGGTACCTTTCATCAGCACTAAATTCACATTGAAAAGAAAAGGAAATGAAGCCATTATACTTTAGTTAAGGAAATGTGCCAAGAATGAAAATAGCATAGCCTTAATACTTTCTCATGACAAAAAGACAGTTTTCACAGGTTATGCATGATAAAAGTATCATTTTTCATTGGTATTAATGTCAGAGGGACATACATAGAAAATATTTTGTAAAAGGTGTGATTTACTCACATAGTAGAAACAACTTCTCACTCCAAGCATGAATTAAAGTCAAGGTTGTATGTGCTTGAATTTGGACCAGTTTCTCATATATCATCTTCTTCCATTGCTTGCCAAAGTGGAAGAGACAGAAGGCCCCATGAAGAAAACATCTCTCAGCATCAGCCAAATTAGGGAACACATGCTTTGAAATGAAGGAAAGGTGATCTCTCAGGATAGTTTATTCCATCAACAATTTCCAGCATTCTCAAGACATCTGTAAGTAGTGTAATCTCAATTTCCTTTTCCTCAGCACTTTATAAAATTGAACATATGTGAGGAGAGAAAGCAGAAAGATAACTGATCATGTTTAGGCATGATTACACTACTGCTGTGACTTAACGACTGAGTTAGAACAGGGCTCTGGAAATGTCAAAGACAATTCTCCCTTTTCTCCCTCGCTCTAATAACTATCTCCACTGAAGATCAACACAAAACACACTTTCCCTTAGCAAACAGCAGGCCTCCTCAATTCTGACTTTGAATTAAAAATTGAAAAAATTCAAAATTCAGCTGTTCCGTTTTCACTTTTGATTCTTTTTTTATCCCTTTCCCCCATATTCTTCTCTCTTTTAGTTATATACAAAAGGAGGAACTACTCTGAAAAAAAAGAAATGACCAACAGTTTTACATTTCTCTGCTGCTTTGAAATGTCAGAGGAAAGATTAATTTGACATTTAAAACAACATGGAAATCAGGTACACATTCTGCACAGCTTTGTGGTCTCTGACAAGACATTTCAGTTTGCCATGCTTCAACTCCCTTTGTACAAAGGCTGCATAGAGTAAGCCAGCTTGGACTACTCAAGTGATATTTCTTTCATTCATCTCTATGAAGCTTCTAGGAAAGCTGGGAAGACCAGAGTGCACAACTATCATAGGCTGATGTGTCCTTCTTCCCCTAGGGTGGGGGACTGCTGATCACAGGTTAGGAAGAAAGGAGTTGTTAATATTGTGTTCAGGTAAGAGACACTGCGTAGTGAGCATTTGCCCAGAGTAGGGTTTTTTAAACTTGGGTGCAGAGCTGCTTCCCTACAGAGCTTTATCCCTGCCACCAAGCTAAGCTTCTGCTATTGCTACTCACAGCCCTAAACCTTTCCTGGTTTGAGATGTTCTACTGTTCCTGTCAGTGGATCTCACTAGTGAAACTTAGATGGGTGAGCAGAAGGAACTGCCACCTCTTGCTCTCTTCCCTTCCATCTCTGCCTTCTCATTACCTCCTTTACCTACAGATATTGCTGCCCCATTGGGGTTGCTGGTGGAACAGCTTTGATGTGTTCTCTGATTCATGTCAATCAGATGGGGCAGTGCTCTTATGATGAGATAGCTGGCAGACTTGAGTGGTACAAGGGAAAGTAAATGGGAATTTTTTACAACCCATAGCAGATTCTTCTATAGATTTTGTTGATTTTTTTTCACAAATGGGAATTGGGGATAGAAAAGCACACTGAAACAAGTGGTGATTTAGTAGCTTCTGCAGAAGTAGACAGGAAAATGGGCAGTTGTGGTCTATAGGCAAGAGGACATTTACACCCAAAACTGCCAAAGGCAAGACCAGAACAAGTTAATTTATTTTATCTCATGTTCTGGCTCTAGCTGGTTAGCAGCATAGCTTTTTTGGTAATTTCAGCTCTTTTTCTCTGTTGCCTTGGTAGCTGAAGGTTTTCCCCGTGGAAGTGGATTGTATTTTCCCACAGACTTACAGTGCATAACAACTTTTGGGCTCTGAGAAGACCCCTAAATGGGAATCAACATCAGAACAAACACCGATAAGTTGCTTACTGACAGGAGTTAATAAATAGTCAATTAGACTGAGCCAAGTTCACATCAATAGCCTGATACATCAGGTGTGATTCTGCCATATGCATACTCAGAGGTTACTCTGTTCCCATTTTCTGCTCACTGCAAAAGTGAACAAACCTACGAAAATACAGAAACAAGGTTTGGAACCTCTATGAGCATTTTTTGCTCCCCCAAATCCCTTTTCACCCTTCAGAACAATGTGGTGCCTCAGCTCCATACAGCAAATTGTATGCAGATGATAGAAAATGGAGTTTAGGAACTGCAGCTCTGGATGCCAGGTTGTTCACTTGCAAGAGAGCTTAATGAGCTATTAAAGGGCAAGAGAAGCCACACAGCCCCAGTACAGCTGAGCCTGGGATTTCTGCCAGCAGTGGAAGCTGTAGTTAGTTGAGGGCTGTGCAATCTGTGCAGACTTCATGAGCAGCAGCAGGTTAGGGTCAGACTCCAAAGACATTGAAGCCCAAGGTGAAATGCTGGGCCTTGATGGTTTATATTGTGGATGATTGGTCAATGTGCCCCTGAGAGCAGGCTCACACATCCAGCAAGAAATGGGTCAGAGCAACCCACACATCCCTGAGTGATGCATCTTTGTAGGTCCTCTAATCTTTTGCATCTCTGCCAGCTACCCACAGTGGAAGCAATGATGTGCCAGACACTTTAGCTTCACTCACTCTTATAAGTAAGCACTCTCCCCCCTGCCTGTTATCAAGCAGGAGTTCAGTACTAAGGCTTGAGTCATAAGGACTTCAGTTCCTCCCAATCTGTTTAAATAGCCAGTTCCAAATCTGCAGTCTGAGCAGCCCAGTCTGCTATAACAGCAGTTTGGCCCTGTCCGAGTGCCATGTCAGTCAGACATGATCTGAGGTGCATGCAACAGTGCAACGAGATCTGCTCCTTTCTAACTGCTCTTAGACGAGAACCTTGGTTAGAACTGTTTTCTATCACAAAGATTTAGGTACAAGTTTTTATATTTTTTGTATATTTCTTTATGTCTGTACTTTTGCCCTCTCTTTAGGGTTCAGAAACAAATTCAGTCATTGGTTTTGACCTTCAGCTGCATCTGAAGATCTTGTCGTGGAACACAGGATAAGAGAATATGTGAAGGTTGCTTTATTCTTCTTGGATTCCTTGATCTTGAGCTAGTTGTTTGGTGGCCCTTTGTACAAATTGGAGTGGATAATAGTTCAACATATGCCACAGGGCCATCATTTTAAGTAACGTGTGCCATATTCAAGGAATTTTCCAGAGTTCAAGGAAGATGCATCCCATTCCTTTGACAAGTGAGAAAATAATTGCTTTAATTTGGTTCCTCGGTCACCAGATGGTGTCTCCTCTGCTGTGAGACAGTCCTCCTGTGAGCAGGTAAGGCAGCTTTAACTTTGTTCTGTGCTTGTTAACTCCAGGCAGCCTTAGTCCACTGAAGAGAAGCACTTGGCTAAGATGAGTGGTCAATTCAGAAGTACTGATAGTTTTGTCTGATATTTGCGAGTACTAAAAGGCAGAAGATGACCCGTGCAAAAATAGTTCAGTCAAGGCAGATGAGAAGATGTCTAAATTGCTTTTCATCAAACACATTATGTAAGAAGAGCAAACAAATCAAACCGGTAGACTTGAGTAACAGCATTTCCCAGCTTTCTGTTGGTGCATCTTTGCTCTAACTCACAGGAGAAATATGTTCTCAGCTGGAATGTGCATGAATCCTTATCCTCTGTGGTAAAACTCATTCTTGTTTGGAGACTTTCTTGCACAAACCGGGACTGGTCAGACTGAAAAGCTTCCAAAAGTGACACACTCCAGGTTTTCTTGTGTGTTTCACTCTCTTTTCTTCCCTTCTGATTGTACTGCCCACTTTTTTTTTCTAACGCCTTAACTGAAAAGAATAAAACAAAGGAGGAATTTTGTAATTTTGATAATGTCTGAACAAAATGTTTCACATTTTCAGAATTCCACTTTCCTTCCCCACATTGTTTGGCTGAAACAATTTGCTGAATTCAATCCAAACTCCCAAATAGCTTCAGTTGTCCTGCATTTTTTGGTGAGTAAACTATTTGTCTAAAAATTTTTGTCCAGCTCTAAAATGTATCTCAGATTTTTTATAAATGAGATTTGAAACAGAAGAGTTAGCACTGCCACATTTTTGGGGAAAAATGACTGTCCACCTGTGGTTGTAAGCATCCTGGTGCAGGGTCCCCAAAAGCTTTGATGTTAAAGATGATACCTCAGTTGAACACAACATAAATAATCACAGACTCCCTCCTTATGTGCTGTTGAATTTTCACTGACTTCTATCCTCACATCCTCCTGAGCTGTTGCATTACACTTCTGAATATGTGTTGTTTTCTCTCTCGGAGGAGACTTACTGATTTTTTTTTTCCAATACATCCTCTTCTTGAGGTTGTGCAATTTGTAATTAAATAATGCTTTTCAGGTGTTTTGGGGTCCATGGGTAAAAGGCAACAGAGAAATGAAAATTGTTGTTCTCAGGAAGACTATTACTTTGTGCTCATGATATACTAACTCTGTAGACTTGACTTGCATAAGTAATTTCAGTTTTTGTAACATCTCTAACTAAACACAGTTGCAGTATGACAGATCCAAATTGGACAGATGTTTCTTAAAAGTAAAATGTCCAAAGGCAATAGTGTTGAAGTTGCCAATGAAAAAATAAAGACATCTGCAGTTTTTAACTAAATCTGAAATTTTTCTTTATCCTTTCTCCTACGTTTCTGTAATTTTAGGCCATGTTAGAATCAGTCTTTGTTAATGATTTGTGAAGTCTATTGTCTAGTGTTGTCAAAAACTGAAAACTAAATCTATTTAATTTGGTATCACTCTGTGAGCTTCACTGTGCTTTCTGAATATTTCTTCATTTCTTCTTGGTGTGACAATCTCGCATGGGCTGTTAGACCAGCAAATGCATATTTCATGCACTTTCATGTGTCTATCAAATTAAAGCACAATTCCTGTGAATGTCTTTTTCTCTTTCTTTCTAACACTGGTGTTCTTATTAAAAAGATCGATTTGCAGTAGCCATGCTATCCCAGTCTCTGTGTCTTAGGGAGATTTTATGATGCAATGTTTCTGCACCACATTGCTTGTTTGTTAATTTATGTGTAGTGATGGTATTTTTGTGAGCAAGAGATCTGAGGAAATCCTAACAATTGTGTGTGTTCATTTTTAATAAGGTAAAAAGGTACAGTCAAGAGCCATGTTACCTAGTAGGATCAGGTTGTCTTCTACTTTCTTTTGTCTCACTCTGCAATCGGGTCGAGGTACTAAAAAATTCAAGTCATTAGTAGGTGTGGTATAAAAGCCTAAGTAGAACAAGATTGGAATGGGTGATAAACAAAGGGAATGTTCGTCCCACTCTGTATAGACAATTTATTTTGGAGTTGTTTCACTGAAATAAACTTGCAAGCTGTCACCTCTACAGAAAAGACAAAAAGACAGCCAGGAGGACAGTTCTACTGCAATATAAAACATGAATTCCATGTAATAGATTTGTGGTTTTCTCTGTCTCAGCTTTTCAGTCCAGAAAGCACATCTGGGTTTTTTTTTTGTACCCATTCTAAAAAGCCTAAGCCTAAACCTATGCCCACATTTCCTAATAAGCTGAAAAATGGATGTACCACATTTCAGAACTTTTTAACTGCCAATTTTTAAAACAACAAGTTAGTTGGGTTGTTTTGTTTTGTTTTTCATGTGAACATGATGCAATTCGCTTTTGTAGAGTCTGCATTACAGTTGTGCCAAGTCTGTGATTCTGAACACATGAACGGAGGAGAGGATGACCTTGCCAACAGGAGCCGTTGGCTTCTTGTGCTATCAAAGCATCCAAACTGTTGGCTGGATGAACTGATGAAAGTGAACTGCAGCTTACCTTTAAGTGTTATTCTTTTAAAAATTAATTTAATTACCATGTGTCACAGTATAACTAAACATGACAAGATACATAAGTATTAATACAGCTTACTCAAAGCTGAACTGAATTTGTTTTCCTTCTTAAAGCTTCAGATAAGTTATCCACATTTTCAAATATACAATGGGCTTTCAAATTATGGCGGTAAAATACATAGTGTCAATTCTACACACAGATTTCTATTATAAGTAGTTGTTTAAATGATAACTTGCTATAATAATTCTTTTTTAACAAATCTTTAGAGATTGTCTATCAAACTATTAGGAATTCTGTGAAGTCTTTGAGAGTGGAAGCAACTCTGTAATGCTGCCTTTAAAAAACGTGAATGGATTTGGACACTTAAATTAGTCTTATTTTATTTGATGAAGATTTGTTTGGGTTTTTGTTGTTGTTGTTTGAATATCATCTTTATGATATATTTAAAACCTGATTTGATGATTTTACATGTTGTACTATCAAATTAATGTTATAAGTAAATGAGGCTTTATGAAGATAATACTAACTAGTTCATGGCTGTCTTTTGAATGATGGTCTAATATTTTCTGAGCTTTTATTGCTAATTAATCTATCATGAAAACAGGAAGGAAGAAAACATCTTACAGCAGATATTGACCTGTTCATCAGGTACAAGAAAAACCTGAGGTAATTAAAGTTCATTTTTAAGTGCCATCCTACAATGAAGACCGCATAGGCCATGGCCTTGTCAGCAGAAGTTCTTTCACCCTAGCAACAGTCACTGTAAGAGACCCCAAACTGTATTGGGTCCTGACGCTTCTGCAAATGAGGAGGGGCAGGAATCTCAATTTGACTTTTTCTCTCCACAGGTGCATTATTTAAAGCAATTTCATTGACTCAGATAAGAAATGTGATTCTTTAGACTGCATTGTCTTCATGCATTGCACTGCTTCCTCAGTAGGATAACATCTTTAATCCCACTGAAGTTAGTCTGCATTTATATTTATGTAGTGAAAGGAGCCTTCAGCTATTCAAAGTATAGTAAATGCTGCTCATTTTCAATAGTCTGTTCTCCTGAACAGTATAATCTGAGACACACAGAGAACAGCAGAAATGGAAGTGCAGGAGACATTAAAGGAAAAAAAACACACTAAAAATTTATTCATATAGCAGCATATCCGGTTTATATATATACATAGGTACACATATATACATGCAGATTTGTATATATGTATATGCATACATAGACACACATATATATCACCTTTTTCTACTCAAATTAACAGCCAGTGATTAAGTTTCAGTGCCCAGTTACAGGTGAAGTCCTGTCTATAAAGAAAAGTAAGACTACATCTATTTCCAGATTTAACTAGAGCTTAACAGGTGGGAGGCATTCAGGATTAAGTTTAGTTTAGCTAATGCCATACTGTGCACAGAGGTCATCTGTTAGATTTGAACCTAGAGTCCCAAAACTCTACAGACCCAAATAATCACAGTCTTGATGTGAAACTGTGGCTTAGGCTCCACTTCAATGGTTTAATCACAAAAGTGCCAACGTAGCATTCAACAAAGAACTGTTTTCAGGTAATATCAACACTATATACCAAGCATGCTTCTTTCTTTGGCTATATTGCAATTCCTTGCCTTGTTTCCCATGATGTGTTTTGTTGTTATTGTGCAAGCTTTTCCAAAGTTTTAAATGATAGTGTGTTTACTTGAGACTGATAGAAAAGTTTTTTCAGGGCTCAAAAAGCTCAAAAAGCATTTTTGTATTTGTAAAGAAGCTTTCAAAATATGATGGTCAAAATATTTGAAATATGTGTCCCTGTGGTGATGTCATCCTCCAGGGAAACATATTTTTGATATGAAGTATTCCCATTAGGAATCTTGGAGATCTTACATCTGTATTCTTAACCTCAAGAGGTTATCAAATGATAATAGTTAATTGTAAAATGGGATGTCATCTAATGGAGTGCTGGCAGGCATGTTGGCCGGTAGTTATAGGTCATTGCACAAATATTTGTGGAGGAAGTGAAAGCTTCACTTGGCCTTAACAATCAGACATCTTAGAAAAATATTAATGAAGTGAATAATGTTAAAATTTTTTAACATTACCAGAGGCTTGCTGGTCATTTTGGTGAGCACAGCCATGCATGCACACCAGAAGGGCAGAAGAGCCCAGCGGCTGTAGCAGATCTCTGGGACTGAAGCCTGCAATGTTACTCCTGAGCTAGCAGTGACCCCTCAGCTGCTGAGCACCAGGTACACTACGTTGTTGTCTTGACCATTAGACTCATGATCTTCTCCAAGAAGCTACAGTCAATTCTTCAGATCTTCTACAATCTGCAGAAGGAAACATATGAGTAGGGAAGCCCAGCACAGAACGAACCTTGAAGTCATCCACCTTGAAAAGTTCCTTTCCTCCCTCGGCTAAGAAAATCGGGTGATGCTGGGGCAGCTTTGCTTCCCTTGGGCAGAGACCTTGTTTCTCCACAGCAGTGTCAGTGGGAGGATCTCCTGTCCTGGGCAGACAATGTCTCCTCCTGTCTCCACAGCCACTGAGACACTGTGGTACACACCTAAGGAGGCAGCTGGAGATAAAGCTCTGGAAAGAAGTGTTTTGAATTTTGATTTTCATCAAGAGTAGTCTCCAGTGGCTAACCCTCTCCTTCTCCTTCAGCCTACAGTGAGGAACACTCCATCTTGGCACACGTTTTTCTCCCAACACTGCTAGCAGATGCTATAGTCAAGTTGGCCACCAGCAGGGTTTGAACGTGGAAGGTCTCTTGAAAAAGTTAATCCAAATTAACCAGAGATGCAAAGCAGATTTACTAGCTGTAATAAAGTATTCATCTTCAGATTTAGCTTAACTCCATTACGAGTGGGATTAAACTATGTTGAAATCAGGTCACTTTAATTCTGAATAATAACAGGCCCACAAGAGTTTGATGGGGTGTGACTAATCTGTTTAAAGCTAATTCAGACTCCAGGTTTGTCCCCCTGCAGACAAGGCTATGCTATGTCTCACGCTGTTACTTCAACGGTAGACCTGACTGCAGAGAATGGATTCCTGCCCCCACACAACCCTGCCTCCCCAGTGCAACTTAGTGCAGATGGAGGAACCACAGGTTTAGGGCCCAAATTGGCCCTGAATGTTGTTTTCCCGATGAAGCAGATCAGAGCACTCAGGCCTGCCTGTGGCACTGTCCTCAAGCAGCGTGAAGCATTATGCAACATGATACAGCTATGCTGAAAGAATGCAAACCCATGCTGTGCAGAAGCTTCAAACTTGGCAACAGACTTCACTCTTTTCCAGCTTGCTGGAGGTGAAGATGGTCCCAGTGCAAACAGAATCTCCAGGATGGCACCAGAAGTCAGATTCCTGCAATGAGTTGGTTAGCGGAGATACCAGATTGGCTCCAATTTCCATGTGCTGCCAGCAGCCGACTACAGTTCAAGGCAGAGGAGCTTGTACACCAGAACTCAGTACCACCAAACCTGACTCTGTGGAGGAGACCGTTACTGCTCTGAGTCTTGCTGCATGTACAGTTATCATAAAGTAGGAGGAAAGTTTAGTCTGGTCCCTGATCAAAAGTTCACAGTGAGCTCATTCAGCATTTATTTAGTCTTTCTTCAGCTCTAGCTTCAATTTTGAGGTACAAGAATTGGATGGTAGATGAAGCCTATGACAAGCACAGTGCTTGAGCTGCCGATCATGCTTACACTGCTGGCCAGCAGGTCTTGGATCCGACTTTTTGGACAGAACAAGACTCACTTCTCTGGTTTTCATCTCTTTCCCCAGTGGTGAGTCCATGCCTGATCCTTTTGCAGCTCAGTGGTGGCCTCTCTCCAGCTCCACAAGATGCAGCTGGTTTGACAGAGTTGTGTGTCATGCATGATATCAGATACCACAGCAAACTGTTGGGGAAGACCTGTACATTGTAAGGACCCTTGCTTGGCAGCACAGCCCCTGGGCAGCTCAGCACCATCATCCCTCCTCACCTTGTGTTCTGCATGCCCCAGACCTGCATGGTAATAATTACAGAAAAGGAAGAGTCCCAACATCGTGCCAACCGTCTTTGTCAAGCCAGAGGTTTCTGCACAGTGGAGCTTGGAGATCAAACCAGCCCAGCTTGAGGGAGCTTTCTGAGATTAAATTTGTTCGTCTGTCAGATACACAGGCAGCAATACCTTCTCTGGGTCTGCAGCACACACTGCTCAAGACACCTCTGTGTCCTTGATGTGCAGGCTGTGTTGGAAGATATAAGGTGTTCTCAGCAATCTCTTCTGCCCTCTTGGAGAGGGAGAGAAGGGGTCACTGTGGAAGCAACAAGCTTAGTCTTGGACTTCTTTTTTTTTTTTTTTTTCCCCATTTTTGGGCATAACCTAATGAATTATGTATCTTCCTTACTGGCAGCTGTCATACACATATCCTAACTCCCACTCTTCAGAGAAGGGGACACACATAACGGTTTAAGAGGTTGGACCTTAACCTCAAATGGTTAAACCTCAGGTTTTTGCCTTAGCCAGACTTCATTTCAATAGACAGAATGAAGAAGAAATCATGAGTATTTCCTATTTCACCTACATCAATGTACTGCATGTAAGAAAAATAAAAGGCAGAAAATATGCTGTTAGCAGGATTTTAGAAAGGTTCTTCATATGAATGTAAAAGAATATCTTTTCAAAAGCCTAACTGTAAGAAAATTTCTTCCTCGCTTCTGAAATGAACACGTGTTTTTTCACCCTATTGAACAGTCACTCTGATAACTCACCAACAGCATGCAGAGACTTACCTATATAGATTGAGGCAGGAGCTGTAAATAAATAAATGTACAATTCTTTTTTTCATTGTAGACTCTAAAACCCAGCAAAACATAATTGTCAAGACAGCTAAGAGATATCTGAGGCTGGTGCATCCAAAAGAACATGTAATGACTCAAGCTCAGGCTTTTAATATCCATTAGGAATAGCTAAAATATGCCTTAGCATCAGATGCTGTAAATTTCTGCTGGAAGAAGGCCACAGAAATCACAGATGAGTAATTTCTCTATTTCTACACCACCACAGATGCTGAAACATCACATGGGTAACCAAACTACCATGTGCAATGAGAAATGGACATTCACATTCTCCCAGGCATGATCATCTGTAAGGTGAGAGCTCAGTCTGTCTGACACAACCAGAGTAGACAACATGTGCCTTCCTTTCTCCCACACGCACTATGGAAGATGCAGAATGTCTCCTTTTACTGGGTATTTAACTTATCTACACAATATGGATAGCTAAAAATAAACTATTTTTTAACAATAAAAATATTAGTAAGTATTATTGGTAATCATTGGCATCCCAGATGCAATAAATTGATTCTTATCATAGTGACATCAAGAACACCGTTGGGAAATCTACTTACATTGTTCTCTCAGACTGGCAAAATGTAGAGAATCATGATGAACGCTCATCATGTGAAAAAAATGTGAGATTTCAGTTCATTCAGTTTGTTCTGTCCCAGTTAGAAGGCAG